>NW_026057576.1:41679725-41854082 GCF_023721935.1 Panthera uncia
ACTATGTTAAGTAATAGTGGTGAAAGGGATCATTCCTTCTTGTTCCTGACCATAGAGGAAAAGCTCTGTTTTTGTTTGTTTGTTTTTGTTTGTTTTTTGTTTTTTGTTTTTTGTTTTTTTTTTCAAGTTAGGATGACATTCTCTGTGTTTTTCAGGTGTGGCCTTTATTATGTTGAGGTATGTTTCCTCTAATCCTATTTTGTTGAGAGCTTTTGTCCTGAATGGATGTTATCAAGTGCTACTTGCAAATTTGACATGAACATATGGGTCTTATACTTTTATTAATGTGATGTATTATGTTTTGTCAATTTGTGACTATTGAACCACCCTTGCAACTAAGGAATAAATCCCACTTGATTGTGGTGAATGATTTTTTTAATGTATTGTTGGATTTCTTTTACTAGTATTTTATTGAGAATTTTGCATCTGTGTTCATCAGGGATATTGGCCTGTAGTTCTCTCTTTTAGTGGTGTGTTTTTTTGCTTTTGGTATCAGTATAATGCTGGCCTCTTAGATGAATTTGGAAATTTTCCTTCCTTTTCTTTTTTTTTTTTTTTTTTTTTTTTTTTGAATATTTTGAGAAGAATAGGTCTTAACCCTTCTTTAAATGTTTGATAGAATTTGCCTGTGAAGCCACCTGGTCCTGGACTGCCTTTATTAGGAGTTTTTTGATTACTGGTTCAATTTCTTTGCAGGTTATTGGTCTGTTCAAATTGTCTTTTTCTTCCTGTTTCAATTGATAGTTTCTATGTTTCTAGGAATTTGTCTATTTATTCCATGTTATCCAGTTTGTTGGCATTTAGTTTTTCATAATATTCTCTTTTATTTGTTTGTATTTCTGTAATTTTTGCTTGTTATTTCACCTCTCTCATTTGTGATTTTATGTATTTGTCTCCTTTCTCTTTTTGATAACTCTGATAGAAATTTATCAATTTTATTAATTTTTTCAAAGAACCAGCTCCTGGTTTCATGGATCTTTTCTATTGTATTTGTTTGATTAGTTTCTATATCATTATCTCTGGTCTCATCTTTTACTTATTCCTTCTTCTGTCTTTAGGCTTTGCTGTTCTTTTTCTAGTTCCTTTTGGTTGTTTATTTGAGATTTTTCTTGTGTATTTATGTAGGTCTGTATTGCTATATACTTCCCTCTTAAGATGGCTTTTGCTGCATCACAAATGTTTTGAACGTTATATTTTCATTTTGTTTGTTTCCATGTATTTTTTTATTTCTTCTTTGATTTCTCATTTGACCCATTTATTGTTTTGTAGCATGTTGCTTAATCCATGTATTTATGGTCTTACTATATTTTTTCTTGTGGTTGACTTCTAGTTTCATAACATTGTGGTCAGGAAAGGTGCATGGTTTGACTTCAATTTTTTGTGTTTGTTGAGGCCTGTTTTGTGATCTAATATGTGTTTTATTCTGGATAATGTTCCATGGGCACTTGAAAAGAATGTGTATTCTATTTTAGGATGAAATGTTTTAAATATGTCTTTTAAGTTCATCTGGTGCAGTGTGTCATTGAAAGCCATGTTTTTCCTTGTTTCTTTTCTTTTTAGATGAGCTGTTCATTGTTATAAATGGGGTGTTAGTCTCCTACTATTATTGTATTATTATCAATTAGATCCTTATGTTTGTTTTTAATTGTCTTATATATTTGGATGCTCCAGGTTGGGTGCATAAATATTCAAAATTGTTATATCTTCTTGCAGGATTGTCCCCTTTATGATAATATAGTGTCCTTATTTGACTTTTGTTACAGTCTTTGTTTGAAAGTAATTTGTCAGATATAAGTATTGCTACTCCAGCTTTCTATTGACATAAATTTGCATAATAAATCTTCCTCTGTCCCTTCACTTTGTCTGCAGGTATCTAGGTCTGAAACGAGTCACTTGTAGGCAGCATATAGATGGATCTTGTTTTTCTGTTTTTGTTTTATCTATTCTGACACCCTATATCTGTTGATTAGAGAATTAGTCCATTTACATTCAACATAGTTATTGCTAGGTATGTATTTATTGCTATTTTATTACTTGATTTTAGTTTATTTTCATTTATTTTGAGAGATCGAGAGCAAGCAGGGGAGGGGCAGAGACAGAGGGAAACAGAATCCCAAGCAGGCTCCGTACTGGCAGCACAGAGACCAATGTGGGGCCTGAACTCACAAATGGTGAGATCATGACTTGAGCTAAAATCAAGAGTTGGACACTTAACTGACTGGGGCATCCAGGCGCCCTTTTATTACTTCTTCTGTCATTGTTTCTGGAGATTTTGTCTGATTCCTTCTTGTCCTTGTCACTTTGGGTCTTTCCTTTCACTCAAAGAGTTCCCTTTAATATTTCTTGCAGTGCTGGTTTAGTGGTCATGAAGTCCTTCATTTTGTGTTTGTTGGGTAAACTCTTTGTATTCTATTCTGAGTGATAGCCTTATTGAGTAGAGTATTTTGACTACAGGTTTTTCCCATTCAGCACTTTGAATATATTATGTCATTCCCTTCTGCTGTGCCAAGTTTCTGTTAAGAAATTTCCAGCTAGACTTGTGGGCTTTTCCTTGTAAGTTAAGGATTCTTTTGTTTTCCTGCTTTTAAGGTTTTCTCTTTACCATTATATTTTGCAAATTTAATTATAATATGTTTTAATGTTGGCGTGCTTTTGTTGATTTTGATGGGAGTTGTTCATGCTTGCTGGAAATGGACATCTGTTTCCTTCCCCATATTAAGGGAGTTTTCAGCTGTTATTTCTTAAAGTAAATTTTCTTCCCCCTTTGTTTCTTTTCTTTTTCTGAGACTCCTATAATACAAATGTTATCATGCTTGATGGAGTCACTGAGTTCCCTAAATCTATTCTCATGTTGCATAATTCTTCTTCCTCTCTTTTGTTCACCTTCATTACCTTCCATTACTTTATGTATGAACTTAATGACATACGACTATGTCACTAATTTGTTCCTTTACTTCTTCCAGCCAGCTATTCATTGCATCAAGCCTGTTTGCATTCTCATTTAATACACTCTTTATTTCTGACTGATACTTTTTTGAAACTCTTTTATCTCTGTAGGAAGGCTCTCCCTTTTGTCTTCTATTATTTTCTCAAGCCCCGTAAGTATCCTTATGATTGTTGCTTTAAATTCTTCATTAGGTGTGTTACTTATATCTCTTTCTCTTCCATCTCTGGCCATGGTGGCCTTATCTTGTTCTTTCATTTGGGATAAATTCATCTGTCTTCACATTTTGTGTAATTCTCTGGCTTCTTCTCTGTGTTAGAAAAGACAGTTATGTCTATTGATGCTGAAAGTAATGGCCTTAAGAAGAAGAGATGATGTGGTGTCCAGGTCCTTGTGCATCAGGGATTTTTTTCCAGTGTATGCTGCATACACTCTGCTGTTATGTTTTCACTGCTGTATCCTTTAGGCCAGTCATCTACAGAGGCTCTCCTTGCCTGTTATAGGCAGTGTTTGGGTCCTGGCCTGAATGTAGCGAGTTTTAACGAGGTGTGCCCTGGACTAATTGTGAAATGAGCTGACACCACTTCCAACATAACTTAGGCCCTGTAGAACTCTGGTTTTGATATGTGGTGTGAGGAGGGTTTTGTTTGTTTGTTTGTTTTTGCTGGTCTTCTTGGGTAGGAGCCCACTGTTCTGAGACTGAGAGACCGTCCCACCAGAGTGCAGAGTGCTGGAGGTGAGGTCTTGGTGTAAGTAAGTTAGGCAGTCAGTGTTGGCATTGCACTGCTTCCCAACAAGTGGCTCCATGTTTATGCTGTGGGGTAGAGGAGGGGAATGATGCTCATCAGCTCCTTTTTTCCCAGAAAACTGTCTCTGTGAAAGTTGCTTCTTAGGGTTGCATTTTGAGAAGAGTGAACAATCTCCCCACTCTGTGCCCCAGGCACTGTTCAGATTGCTGTTTCCATGTTGTCTGCCCCTGGGTTGTTTGCCTGCCTTCTTTCCAAGAGAAGCACAGTATCCTCATGGCTCTATCCCAACCAAGCCCATTGATCTTTATAACTTCAGGCTTTAAGCCCTGTTGGTTGCAATAACTCACAAAATCCAACCCCTCTTATTTCCCAAGCCAATGGCTTTAGGGTAACATTCTCTATGTGCTTTCCCCTGTGTGCTCCTCTGTCTTACATCCTTCTCCAGGGCCATAGCACCTACCTTCTGCAGCACCCACGATCTGTTTCTTCCCTAGACTACATTTCCACACTTTCTATCTTCTTCAAATTGGACTTTTCTTTCCCTTTAGTTGTGGAGTTTAGTTGTTCTGTCAGTCTTCAGGTTGATTTTTGTGGTATTTAGGAAGATTTGATAGTTATCTAGTTGTGTTCATGGTACAGGCTGAGCCTAGGGTCCTCTTATTCTGCAGCCATCTTCCTCTCTACTGTATTGTTAATTTTGAAATCTTTGTGTGACACTAACATGTTTTAAGAGTGAATTTCAGGTGTTTCTTCTTCTAAATACTTAAAATATTAATTTATTAAACATGACTTGTTTATTATTTGAGTTTACTGTGGTAACTATAGCCTTGCCTCAATTATGAACTTTTAAGTGATTTTGGTCTATGAAATTAAGAAAGTCAAGTACTTGTCTTATAATTAAGTACTCAGAGTAAACAAATGTTTTACATCTTGTATATCTTGTAAATTCTTTGTGTAGAGTAGTTTTAGATGACTTAAGTGTTTATGTACCCATACCTATATGCATAGTGGTTTCACAAGTATTGAAAATTTCAAGACCCACTGAATAACAAATTTGATACTGTGTTAAAGTGATAAATATAAATATCATATAAAATTACATCTGAAAAATGTTTAATTTATGTGGAATTAACCAGACAGGAGATAAGAAACCACTGTATATCTATCTATCTATAGATAGGTAGGTAGATAGATAGATATATAGATAGTCAAAAATACTATGTTCAGTCAATAAAAAATCAGGACAGTCTTCTCCAGTCCTAAGTCTCATTGCCCTCAGAATGGATCACAAATATTTTGCTGTGTTTTCAGGTAGCTATCTCTGTATTTCTAAAGACCATGTTTTTCCTCCTTTGTATTTTTCATCCTTCCCCCTTCCTATCTCCCTTCTCTCTCTCCCTTTCTCTTCAAATTTTAGACATGATTTTTTTTGAGTATTGCTTATGTCTAATATAGACATTTCTACATTAGAAGGTTAGTATCAAATACCTTTTCTCATATCTAACCCCAAATCACACTTTCCCTCTGTCATACTCCCATTATAATTAGATTAGAATATGTAGCACAATCAATATTTTGTTTTTCTATTATTACAATCTGCAGTTTTAAATCATAGCTCACCTACATAGTATATAAGTATTTGATTTCAGTTTTGGTACACATTAGTTTGTTTTTCATGGTTCATATATTTTCATTTACTAATATTTTTGTTGTATGTAGTGTGATTAATCAATCCCTTGGTTGTAATTTCCTGACTTGATATTTTCTCTTTGCACAAAAACCTTATGTTCCCTCAGAACGTTCAAATCTTTGTCTCATTTTCTTTTATTTTCTATTTTTGTTCCTAAGAAATTTTATGATAGTTTGATTATTGATGATATACTTTATTTTCTCTAGGGTATTTTACTAATCACTAACTTGTTTTTATTTCAATTACCTAATATCTTGGAATGAAGTATTTTTTCTTTTATATTTAATGTTATATTGGGTGCTCACTGGAGTTTATTAATTTGAAAAATTTTCTCTTTCACTTCTGAAACATTTTTCTTGGGAATTTTTTTCTTTTCAATTTCTGTTTTTCTTTTCATTAATTATTTTCACATTGTGTCTTTTGTATTGTTTTCTTATTTATCTCTGCGCCTTTTTAAAATTCTGTTATTGGGCAGATAAGTGGTTATGCATTCTAATATCTCTTGTGATTTTTAAAAATCTGCTATGATGTTCTTTCCAAGATCTTATTTTTTTTTTCTCTCAGAATGTTTCTTTTTAATTATGTTTTAAAATTATGATGTGTATGGATGGGGTGCCTGAGTGACTCAGTCGATTGTCAGACTTCGGCTCAGATCATGATCTCATGGTTCTTGAGTTCCAGTCTCGCATCGGTTCTGTGCTGACAGCTCAGAGCCTGGAGCCTGTTTTAGATTCTGTGTCTCCCTCTCTGCCCCTCCCCTGCTCATGCTCTGCCTCTATCTGTCTCTCTCTCAAAAATAAATAAACATTAAAATTTTTTAAATTACAATGTGTGATTTAGTTCATAGGTGAAGTATTCATGTTTTTGGGTATTTTTTTATATTTAAAAATATGCTCCCTGCGTTTTGCCTGTATCTAAATGTTTCTTTCTTTTTTTTTTTTTTTTTTTTTTTGCTTTGTGTGTCTTGGCAACTCTCTTCTGTGTTTGAGAATTTTCTTCAATATTGGGTAATTATTGGTTTCTTGGTCATATGTGAGAGTGAGATACTAACATATTGTTTGAAGCTATGCGTATATGGTAGTAGAGGGACTTGTTTAATGTCAGTCCCTGTCTATAGGCTGATTCGGCAGTGTCCTGGCCATTTCAAGGATAACCCTCAGGTTTATTATCATGGAGATTTTTGCTCTCCTGCAAGATAATTTTCCCCAATGAGAAGTTTTCTGCATTCTCTTACAGAGATTGTAAATCAGACTACCAAGACTTGGTGGCAAGCCGGGGAAGCAGAACTAGCTATGTAATTTAGGGGATCGCTTGATAAAAAATTATTAAGCATTTCAATAAAGCAGAAATAGAGCATTAAACCAAGAGTGAGATCCTTCTGACTGTGGGCCCTGTGTGACTATAAGTATTTTATACTTATAAATGACACCAGCTCTGAGGGGAACCAAGCTGTGGGGTTAACTCCTCACTGTTGAGTTTGCAGACTTACACATAATCCGTGTGATGACTTGTGGTCCAGCATACCAGAGCTTCTCTGTTTATCTCTCCAGAAATAACTCTCCTGTTTCTTACTGCAAGTGCCATGGATAATATTCTGATTATACAAGAAAGGTGGTGGAAGAATGATTCTGAAACCTAGTCTTCCTTATAGAGACTTTCAATAAATTGTTGTGCATTCCTTCCCAGTTAGATGTTTTTAATTACTGCACTTAACAGTAACTGCACTTTTTTTTAAACCAGATTAATATATATATATATATATATATATATGTATGTACACACACATACATATATATATATATATATATATACATATATATGTGTATATATATAATTCTTCTTTAAAAATGTATTTCACATTGCAAAACTGCAAAGTTTCTTTCTACAAAACAATTTGACTTTCTCTTTTTCTGTTTGATGATATTTTTAACTGAAATGTACTTTAGAAAGAATCTAAGCTATTTCCCTCATTTTATAAATGAATTATTTAAAACTCAGCTGATTGAGTGACATGTAAAACTTCACACAGCTACATGGGAGCAAAAGAATATCACAACTTTTTAAGGTTTTGTATAGAGGTTAGTATTTAATGCTTAATTGACTATTATTTGAACATAGACAATCTACTTTCCTTGAAAATTTTAGACATCAAAGAATGTTGGTCTACTTGAAGAAAAAAGCATACATCAGAAAAGGTAATGCCTTCACACTGTAAGAATTCACAAATAATTTTTGACTGATAATAGCAAGTCAGGATCATGGGTTTGGCATTATATTCTGATGTGATAAAATGAGCATCCTAGAGATTATTAAATGCGTAATTTTAAATTTACAAAGAGATTTATTCTTTTAGGAAAATAAGGAATAAAACTAAATTATTATAAATTTATATTTCCTTTGTATTTCTATCTATTTTATGAGTATTTTTGGATTGTTGTCTCTAGATTGCAATTACCAAAAAAACAAAAGAAAGCAAAGCAAAAACCTCATTGTGACATAATTTATATTTTTCTTAAATCTTTTCTAATTAGTAGTAACTTGTCTTTTCCCAGAAGTAAATTAGTAATAATAAATCAGCAACATTATCTAAATTAAATAGTTTTAATTCAGTTTTATAAATACTTTCTTAAACCCAGGTAAATATGAATCAGCATAAACAGAAGAATATTATCTATTTTATTTGTGGAGTATAAAAACTTCATTCTTTTAGTGAGTTTTAAATACTGAAAGCTTATATTCTGGAACTATTGCTGAAGAAAAGCACTGCCTGCATCTTGATTCTTACAATTTCAACATTCAACTAAAATTTATATATATAATCCAGATATGTCAATCTTACTCTTGAACCCTTCTTACTATGCTTTAGTAATAAATGGAATTTTTCATTTTGAAGTATGAAGACCAAGGTGGAACCTCTTGTCATTTTCTTTCTACTACTTTAGGAAGTTTTCTCCACGTACAGAATGAAATCCAGTCCTTTTTTAAGTCAAACTTTACATTGCTATGTTATTTCAGAAAAAGCTCAGCTGGTGTTTGTTTGCTGGGATGAGCTCACACAGCACAGTATTAAAAAGGAACCATGAAACACTGATAGACAAAAAAAGACAACTTTTTGTTGTTGGTTTATCTTTTATATGTATACATCCCAAAGCAAAGTTTTCTTTCTCAAATTTAAGCTCATATTTTTTATGATACGTTTACCAGTGCTTTTTTTTTTCCGCATCTCATCAAAAAGAATTTTTCTTAATTTGATCTAGCACTGTATTTAGTTTTCAAATTAAAATATCCACCATCCTCAGATGCTTACTTAGTTGTAAGAATATCCCTTATTCTTTTCTCACCAGTACCCATGTTGCAGTAGCAAAATATGGATATGGCATTTTAGTTGCAAACACAACTCCTTTTGAAATTTTACTAAATTCTTAATGATACATTTATGGTACTTGTAAAAATATGTTGAATGTTAAAACTATGCTGAATGTTGCAAATACTATTATTAAATTGTACTAATATTAGAAGTTTAGCTATGTAGAAAACCATGAAATTAAGGATAGATAAAAAGGAAAAGACATCTAACATATATTGATTTCTTGTTTGGTAATGTGCCCTTTATATGTATTGTCTTATTTAATCTATATAAGACCACTTTGAGTAAAGTGTTTTATTAATGAGGAAAACAGAGTAGTTAAATATATGCACTAATAAACAAACATAGCAAAAGTCAGGTCTAGAATTCAAATCCAAGATACTCTAACTTTTGAGCCACACCTGTCTTCCAGTAAGAATTTTGAAGAATAGAGGTGCAGAAGAATAGAGGATGAGGTTGGAAGATAAGATTAAAAATCTGTTAAGAAGAATGCAAAGAGGGACTTAATAGATGGGAAAAATAAAATATGATAAAATCTTGCTACATGGTTAAAGATGTTTTAAGAAAAAAAGACATGTTGTTGGGAAATATTAGGAAAATAAATATGTTTTAGATAAAGTCAAAGAAGGTCGTTATGGATTATATAGGACAAGAAAGCAATTGGTAAAACTATCAGATTTCTCAGTGGACTTCTGCTACCATGCTAGCACTAACACAAGTCCTGTAATGAGCTTGAAGGAGCAGTTGTCTCTGGAGGACACTGAACATGTTAGAATGTACAGGGAAACCGTAGAGAATGGACTCAGTTGATAGACAGCATGACAGATTAACCGTATATAGACCATTTAGCCCACTAACTCTAGTATGCCTGGACTCATCCCAACTTTAAAGAGTTTCTATAAATGCACTTAGTGAACAAAATTTCAAGAGAATCACATCCGTAGTTTTGTTATTGAGGTTCCAACAGGAAAGAGATAACAAATTCATATAAGGATACTTTAATTATTTTTTCAAGTAAAGGAACTGATTCAAAGATGTATACAAGGTAGATATTAACCATAAATGGGCAATGCTGTAGTCTAGGACTAGTGGTAGCAAACATTTTACCAAGCCTAAGCCTGAAAAGTCAAGGAGAGGGAAAGGTTAATGGGAGCCAAATGAAAAGTCTGTCTTAAGAGGAGTAGTGACTTCCACTTTTAAGACACCAGACAACTAAAAGGGTCCCTGAGAAATTAATACGCTGGCCTAACTTCTTTGTCTCTTCCATCTCCTTTGGTGACTTCCCATTGGCTGAATGCAATTCAAAACTGAAAGGTATAAACTCTATATAAGTAGAGAATCTGCTGGATATGCATAAGGTGTGGGAAAGAAAAGAGAAGGTATCTATCTAGTACAGTAACTGTCAGCCATAGCCACATCTGCTGCAATTGCTTCTAGGTTCTCTGAGCTTATATCTGTACATTTCCTGCATAACCCTTTCATATCTTCTCCTGTCTCCAAAACTTCTTGTGCATCATATCTAATCTCATTCTCAGCTGTTTATCTTAATTTCTGTTTCACTGAGAAGATAGGAGCAATCAGAATACAACTTCTACCAACTCCCAGTACCACTTATACAGACATACTTCATTTTATTGTGCTCCACTTTATTTAATTGTGCTTTGCAGATATTGCATTTTTTTAAAAATTGAAGGTTTTTGACAACCCTCTGTTGAGCAAGTCTATCAACACCATTTTTCCAACATTTTCTCACTTTGCATCTCTGTCACATTTTGGTAATTCTTGCAATATTTCAAACTTTTTCATTGTTATTATATTTGTTATGGTGATCTTTATTCAGTGATTTTTGATGTTAATATTGTAATTGTTATGGGGCATCATGAAATGTGCTCATGTAAGACAGAAAACTTAATTGATAAATGTTGCATGTATTTGGACTACTCCACTGTCCTGTTATTCCTGATTTTTCTCCTCCTTGAGCCTCTCTATTTCCTGAACACATATTGAAATTATGCCAATTAATAACCCTATGATGACCTCTAAGTAATTAAGTGAAAAGAAGAGTCACACATCTCTCACTTTAAATCATAATCTAGAAATGTGTAAGCTTAGTGAGGAATGCATGTCAAAAGCCAAGATAGGACAAAAGCTACACCTCTGTGCCAAATAGTTAACCAAATTATGAATGCAAAGGAAAAGTTCTTGAAGGACATTAAAAATGTTACTGCAGTGAAGACAAAAATGATAAAATAAAACAGCCTTATTGCTGATATGGACAAAGTTTTAGTGGTCTGAATAGAAGATCAGAGCAGACACAACATTCCCTTAATCCAAAGCCTACTCCAGAGCAAGGACCTGACTCTCTTCAAATCTATGAAAGATAAGAGAGGTAAGGAAGTTGCAGGAGAAAAGTTTGAAGCTACCAGAGATTGGTTTGTGATTTTTAAGGAAATAATCTCTCTCCATAACATAATAGTTCAACGTGAAGCAGTAAGTGCTGATTTGGAACTTGTAGCAAGTTACCCAAAAGATCTAGCTAGGATCCTTAATGAAGGTGGCTACACTAAAGAACAGAATTCCAATATAGAAAAAAACAGCTTTCTATCAGAAGAAAATGCCATCTAGGACTTTCATAGCTGGGGAGGAGAAGTCAATGCCTGGCTTCAAAGCTTTAAAGGTCAGGCTGCGTCTCTTGCTAATGGCTAATGCAGCTGGTGACTTTAAGTTGAGGATGAAGCCTATACTCATTTATCACTTCAAACAATCTGAAGTGCCTTAAGAATTATGCTAGATCTACTCTGACTATGCTCTGTAAATAGAACAACAAAGCCTATAGGATATCACATCTATTTATAACATGGTTTACTGAATACTTTAAGCCCACTTTTAGACATAGCACTCAGAAAAAAGACTGCTTTTGAAACATTACTGTTCGTTGACAATGTACCTGGTCACCTAAGAACTCTGATGAAGACACATATTGAGATTAATGTTGTTCTCATGCCTGCTAAAACAATATCCATTCTGCAGCCCATGGGTCAAGAAGTAATTTTTACTTTCCAGTCTTATTACTTAAGGAATCCATTTCATAAGGCGATAGCTGCCATAGATAGTGATTCCACTAATGGACCTTGGCAGAGTAAATTGAAGGCCTAATGGAAAGGATTCACCTTTCTAATGTTTATTTATTTTGAGAGAGAGACAGAGAGAAGGACAGAGAGAAAGAGGTCAAAAGAGGAAGGGACAGAGAGAGTTGGAGACACAGAATCCAAAGCAGACTCCAGGCTCTGAGCTGTCAGCACAGAGCTCGACATGGGGCTCAGACTCAGAAGCCATGAGATCATGGCCTGAACCAAGATCAGACACTTAACTGACTGAGCCACCCAGGCGTGCCAAGGATTCACCTTTCTAGATGCCATTTAGAACATTTGTGATTCTTTGGAAGAGGTCAAAATATCAACATAAGCAGAAATTTGGAAGAAGTTAATTCCACCTCTCATGGATGACTTTGAGGGGTTGAAGACTTTTGGGGAGGAAGTAATTGCAGATGTGGTAGAAATAGCAAGATAACTAAAATTAGAAATAGAGCTTGAAATGTGTCTGAATTGCTGCAATCCTTTTTGAAAAAAATTAATATTTATTTATTTTTGAAGGAGACAGAGAGAGAGGGAGAGAGAGAGCAGGGGAGGGGTGGAGGGATAAGAAGAAACAGAATCTGAAGCATGCTCCAGGCTCCCAGCTGTCAGCACAGAGCCAGACACAGGGCTTGAACTGCCAAGCCGTGAGATCATGACCTGAGCCAAAGTTGGACACTTAACTGACTGAGCCACCCAGGCACCCCTGCAATCCTTTAAGAGAACTTTAACAACTGAAGGTTTGCTTCTTATGGAAGAGCAAAAAAAAGTGATTTCTTGAGATGGAATCTACTCCTGGTGAAGATGCTGTGAAGATTGTTGTAATGACAACAAAAGATTTATAATGTTACATAAACTTGGTTGATAAAGCAATGGCAGGGTTTGAAAGGATTGACCTTAATTTTGAAAGAAATTCTACTGTGGGCAAAATGCTATCAATCAGCTTTGAATGCTACAGAAAAAAACTGTTCATAAAAGAAAGAGTGAATTGATGTAGCAAACTTCACTGTTGCTGTATTTTACGAAATTGCCACAGCTACCTTCAGCAATCATCAGCCTGATCAGTCAGCAGCCATTAACACTGAGGCAAAACTCTCTACTAGCAAATTGATTATGATTTGCTGAAAGCTCAGATGATGTTTAGAGTTCTTTAGCAACCAAGTTTTTATTTTTAGTTTTTATTTTATTTTTTTTTTTGAGGGAGAGTGAGAGTGAACGGGGGGGGGGGGGGGGGGAGGAGGGGGGAAGGGGGAGGGAGAAGGAGAGAGAGAATCCCAAGAAGGCTCTATTCCCATAATGGAGCCTGATGTAGGGCTTAGTCTCACAACTGTGAGATCATGACCTGCACTGAAATCAAGAGTCAGATACTCATCTGACTGAGCCACCCAGGTGACCCACAGTCAGTATTTTTTAATTAGGTATGGTGCATTTTTTTCCCAGACATAATGCTATATAGCACACTTAATAGACTTTAGTATAGTGTAAACATAACTTTTATATGCACTGGGAAACCAAAAAATTCATTTGACTCACTTTATTTCCATTGTATGGAAGTGAACCTGTAATATCTCAGAGGTATACTTGTAACCCACTACCAATATGTGCACATATGTACTCTGCCTTCCTTACTAATACCTTGGACGATCTATTGGTAGAGGTACCCGAGTCCAAATAATTCACTTGTACATTGTTTCATGTACTTGTATCTACTCAAGCAAATCACTCTAAAAATGTACTCTTTTCCTTGCATCATAAATATTTCCATCCTTATTAATTTATGTGTATCAACACACAAAGATACAGTTATATTTTATTAAGGAAAATCCTCTGCTCATTGTTAGGAGACAATTTCCTATGAGTCTGCCAATTTGTACAGATCTTGCAAAATGAAGCATAGGCTATTTGTTCCAGGTTATTTTTACAAGAATGTTTGCATGGGAATCAGATTTGGGCAATAATGATCATGTCTCCTGCCAGAGCAAAGGGAAAACATTCTTGTAGCCTTTTATAAAAGACTCAGATTCCTTAAGTTCAGGCTTCTTCTGTAACTCAAGTTCCTGCATATGAGAATTCAAGCTCAGAGGACAGACATAAAAATGCTGAAACTATAGCTACTACTATTGCTGTGAATAATAAACTGTCTTTTATCTCTGACCCAGTAATGGTGGGTCTTCCACTAGCATTAATGAAATTGCAGCAAGCTAAATTGTAAGATTGAAGTAAGGTAAAATGCAGACCCTTTGCTTTTATTGCCATCAATCTCATTTATCTGTTACACTATCCTTTGCAACAAAACTCCTTGAAAATGTTGTCTATACTTATGATCTCAAATTCCACTTCTCCCATTCTGATTATATTACAGCACAGAAACTGCTTCTATCAAAATTTGACTTAAAAATTGCTTATTCCATTGGACAATTCTTAGATTTTGTCTTTCATTATTTATAACCAACATTTGACACTTCTGATAACACTTTTCCTTCAGTTTCAAGGTCTTTCTTCACTTGGTTTCCAGATCAATACCAGTATGTTTTTGGTCCTTTAGTACTAGATGTTAATTCTCAGTATCTTTTGCAGATTTTTCCTCAGTTGTTTAGTCTCTTTAAGATTCCATTCCTTAAGATGCAAGGACTTGGGAAAAAAAATTAAAAAAAAAAAAAGGGGGCGCCTGGGTGGCTCAGTCGGTTAAGTGTCCAACCTCAGCTCAGGTCACAATCTCGTGGTCCGCAAGTTCGAGCCCCGCGTCGGGCTCTGGGCTGATGGCTCAGAGCCTGGAGCCTGCTTCCGATTCTGTGTCTTCCTCTCTCTCTGCCCCTCCCCCGTTCATGCTCTGTCTCTCTCTGTCTCAAAAATAAATAAACGTTAAAAAAAATTTTTTTTTAAAAAAAGATGCAAGGACTTGGTCTTGAAACACTTTTCTTTGCTGTCTACATGCATTTTTTGGAATAACTATCTCCTTTAGCATCATGATTTTAATTATCTGTCCACACTGACAACTAGCATATTTATATCTACATCCCAGACCTCTTGAGCTACACATTTACTTCCAACTGCTTGACACATTCATTTGGAAGTAAAATTGGCATATCAACCTTAACATGTTTAAAACTGTACGATATGTTTCCCCCCATAAGCCTGTTCCTTTCACAACCTTTAATTCTATATAATGTCAACCACATCCTTTAAGTTGCTTAAGCCAAGAACCTTAAAAATTTCCTTAAATTCTCTTTTCCTCATGTCATGAATCCAGTCTTTCCACAAATTTATCTCATACTTCAGTTATATTTAGACCATAAACCCTCTTATCACCTCTACTGTTATACCTCTACTCTTCTATCTCGATTATTGCGATAGCCTCCTAACAGATTATAATATTTCTGTTCTTCTTTCTAAAGTTTATTCTCACCAAAGTAGGCAGAATAACCCTGTAAAATGGAAATCTTTACTTTTGTGCTCATACCTCTGTTGGCTTCCCAACTCATGCAAAGTATAATTAATGCATAATCCTTATAGTGACCAAGAGGACTCTTACCTCATATTTTAAATCCTTTACTCTCTGACTTACTCTGCCCTATCAATGTAGGCTTCTTCAGTGATTCTTAAACATTCCAGGAACATTTATTTTCAAGATACATAAACTTCCTCCACATATCAATAAAGCTAACATCCTCATATCTCTTGACCTCTTGGCTCAAATGTTATCTTTTCCCTTAAATGTCCAATTCCCTGAATCCTGGAACATTCTGTATACCTTGTTGTTTTTCCTTGCTCATCTCTGACATCATTTTATATCATTTACAGTTTTTATTTAAATATTAACAAGTATAATGTAGGCTTCATGGGGAAATTATTCAGTCTGTTTTTTAATGATTCTCTATTTGTGACATGTAGAATAGTCTCTGTCACATAACTGGTACACAACAAATATTTGCTAAGTGAATGATTTACTTAATATATACATACTTGGACATATCTCAGAGAAAGAAAGAAAAGAAAGAAAGAAAACATTTTTCTTTCTTTTCAAGTGAAAAGCTTTGATCAATACTGTTTCTAGACAGAATTCAATGAAATATTTAATTTAGTAACTATTCATAAGTAGTTTATCATATTTCATCAGCTTTCAGTTGTTCATCAGTCCGTGTTTTTTATGATTATAAATAACTAATAATCTATATTCCTGCCCTTGAGGTTGGGGTCAGTGCTAGTAAATGGCAAGTTGCTATTTTTATTTTATGCAAACATGTTTTTCTGTATATTAATGATCAGATATTCTCTTTTGGAGATTTCAGAATTTATTTTTCATCCTTGTTATACACATCTAATTAGTTACTCTTTTCATCTGCTGGTGTGTGTGTGTGTGTGTGTGTGTGTGTGTGTGTAAAATCTGAGCTTGTTCAAACAATTATGCAAGTATTCATTGAGGGGAAGAAGAAATGTAGTGGGAGGGTCTTTCGGTACAAGAAGATGGGGAGAAGTTTAATCAGATGGAAATTAAGTCTGAAGGTGGTTGTTACGGGTTCAATTGTGTTTCCCAGAAAAACATATTGAAGTACTAACTTCTAGTGTCTGTGAATGTGACCTTCTTTCAAAATAAGGGCTCTATAGATGTAATCAAGTTAAGACAAGGTCATTAGAGTGGCCCCTAACCCAATACTAATACAATGCAATACCTATAATTGGTGTCTTTATAAGAAGGAAAGAGACATACAGGAAAAACATCATGTGAAGATGGAGACAGAGATTGAATTGATTTATGTAAAAGCCAAGGAACACCAAAGATTGATAGCCATAACCAGCAGCTAAAGGCGGAATGGAACATATTCTGAGCCTTTAAAAGGAACCGACCCTGCCAAAAGCTTGATTTCAGATTTCTAGTCTCTATCTGCAAAAGAATAAATTCCTGTTTGTTTGTTTTTTTTTAAGTTTATTTATGTATCTTGAAAGAGAATAACTGGGTGTGTGCACAGAGCCAAGAGCACTTGCACATGAGCGGAATGGACAGAGAGAGGGAGAGAGAGAATCCAGGCTCTGTGCTGTCAGCGCAGAGCCCGATGCAAGGCTCAATCTCATGAACCGTGAGATCATGACCTAGCTGAAAAGAGCTGGACCCTTAATCGACTGAGCCATCCAGGTGTTACTAAATTTCTGGGTTTTTTTAAGCTACCTGGTTTGTGGTATTTTGTTATGGCAGCCCTAGAAAACTAATATAGTTGTTATGCCCAGAAAACAGTGGAGGAACTCACTGGTTGGTAATATACCAACTCACTGGTTGGTAATATACCAAGAGAACAAAGAAGTGTATGTAGTCAAGAAGCTGTATTTTGGACACTAATGTTCAAGTCTCACCAGCAACTCCCTGTCTGCCTACCATGGCATGTGAACAGCGGAGCTGCTCTACCCACTCTTATCCTAAGACAATGAGCCTCTTGTGTGTAACACTAATGGGCAAATGAGTCTTTATGAATCTCCTAAAGTTTGCTTTAAATATGACCCTGGGGCTTTGAAAGCCTCTAGGAAGGAGAGTTTGAAAAGCCATTAGTAACAATGTAGTTTAATTTCTTCACAACCTTGAAGGTGGAAGGCTTGAATTTGTGTTTTAAGTATAAGCATTTTAAAATATACGATAGAGTTACACTTGAGGTCGCCATCAAGAAGCATACCTGTTGCATATGTAAAATCTATATTGTTGGAACAGACTGTAACTCTTACATTTTCTCTCATTCATCTGGATATTATGGGCAAATTTGCTTTATCTGCTTTACTTGGGTTTTTGCTTAAATAATCCCTCTTGAAATTTAGCTCCTTGAATTTATAAATCAAATCCATATATTCAAGACCTCATTGAGTTACTTACTATCATGTAACTTTTAACAACCTGAAATCTTTTTTTTCCTTTGGTTTTCCTTTACTTCTTCTGTTAAAATATGAATAACGGTATGCAATTACTAGAAATGACTAGGCCAATAATATAAGTTATTTTAATTAAACCAATATAGTGTCATTCTGGTCTAAGCATGAGCAAGAGTCCTCAGTGCAATGAATCTGCAAGAAAGTTGATGGTTTCTTTCAAGAATTTCTATTAAATGAAAAAAAAAAAGAAAACAGAAAAAAAATTTCTATGAAATGTTTTTAATTCTTTAAAAGTTTACATGATTTAGCAAAGTATCTCATATCATCAATGTCAGCCTTTGGGTATAATTAAAAAATTTTACTTCAAATGAAGTATTGATCAGGATTCTTTATATGAAATTATATCCATGCTAGTAATTTCTGTTCTTAAAGGTTTCCACCATGTCATAGCCAAATAATTCAAAAGGAATATTCTGGTTAAAAGCAAACTTTTAAATTCAGTTGGTGTAGAATGACTGCCAGGCCAATAAAACTTGAATATAAACAATGAAATCTAGTAAATTCAGAAGAAAATTAACTTTTTTTTTTTTTTTTAATAGCAGTTAGGTCACCCTTGACACATAGGACAGTGGAGAAGCAAACAGATAAAAGTTGACAGTATCCTGAGCACTACCCAGGAGAATATGTCTTTGTTTAGAGACAATGCTTAGGTCCACAGCTATATTGGAATAGTTGTGAATTTTTTACTGTTTTTGGCTGGGTATCACAACCTGAAATAGGTACTCATGTGCAACTGACATATGAAAATCTGGCAAGACAGTAAGTGCAGTTTGCCAAGGATGGGGAAGAAGCCAGGTGAAAGTGAAAGGTCAGGATAAGTCTGATTTCAGGGTGATTTCAGCAAAGGAACTTTATGCTTAAAAGCTGTCCTGCATGGAATCACGAGAGCATCTTTCATACTCTGAAGTAGAAACACATAGGCACTTTCAGCTTTATACATTTGTAGGTAAGGGCTAGTTGTCCCAGTGGCTCATGAGAAGTTCTCCAGGCTGAGCCATAGGCATACACTATTGGAAGCAAATTGACACTAAGATTACAAGTATGGCACACAGAAACAGAAAAAAAAAGGGGGGGGGGGAGCATCTTAGATGTCTTTGTGGAGCAGAGGGTGCCCCTACCTCTTTCATTAACTTGTGGAGAATGTTGGGCCCTCTGAATTTTGTAGCAATTCCAAACTCATCACAACGTATACGCACATTTCTTCAGAATTCACGGACTTCACTTAATGTATATTTAGTACAACCTAAAGGAGAGGATAAACAATTTGCTTATAGGCTGCTCAATTTCCAAATGATGTTTTTTAAATCAAAATGAAAAGTTGGCTGTAATTCTATCTCAAATTCTTTATGTAATCATTAAAGAATATAAACTAGAATGACTAAGATTTTCAGCCATCCCTTTGATAAAAATGTGCTTTTCCTTAGAAATATGCTTCTCCTAGGAAAGCACACTTGTGCTTGTATTGTTGTATGAATAATTAATCATTTCCAGTTAGTTATTCTTAACTGGGAGTGTAACACAATGAGTAGATTATTAGGTTTTCTCATATCAATAAATAGCTCTGGGAACCTGAGAATATCTCAGTTATCTCTTACTGCTCTTTGTATTCCTGTCAATAAAATGGGGATGATAAGAACTGCCAGATCTATTTCCTATATCTGTACTTAATATGCTGTACTTAATATATATTATTAGTGTAAAAATAATACATTTTTAAAGGAATTATGAATCTCTAAAGTTGAATCATTATTATAAGTAGGCTTGGCAGAAACACATCTGTGTTGGAATGTGGTTTTATATGGTTGACTAAATTCAAGTGAAGGAAAAAATATATTACTAAACTGTCAGGAAATAATTTTAATGATCAAATATCTGATTTCTTAATTCCTATGTACCCCAAAATGTTTAAGATTGAACAATTCACTTTCTGATAATAATTATTTTAGCATTATTAAGCTGGGTATTTCACATGGAATAAACCTGAAAATTGGCATCTATATTTCAGTAGGCCTAAGTGTGTGCCTGTGCACAATGGTTAATAGTTTGATAGCTGGAAATATTTGTTAACACTAAATAACCGTAAGCAGTGACTTTCTTTCAAGGTATTTTTGAAGAATTGCAGTCATATCTCTGAAAGATTCATCACTTACTTTCTCTTTTCAGTGATTATTACAGAAGTCTACAGACAGCTACACCCATAACAGCAAGTTAAACACTTCATATTCTACAATATATTATTTGAAGTACTACATTTTTCAATTTATTTCAGGATAAACTGATAAAATTTCTATATTGGACTTAAATTCAACAGTTCCACTAAGTTGAATAATTTTATCTTCACTCTGCAGTTGCTTAGATACCTCTGGGTATTTTCTGGTTTTATCTTTGTTGCCAGAAGTATTTATGCATTAAACTAGGACCAGTGATACTTAACCAACTTGATCTTTATTATACTAGTGCATAGGTTACTACTTAGACAGAGATTAACAAGCCAGTGAAAGTGCTCTCTGGGGATAGAGTCTACTGTGTTGAGAGGGTCAAATGCATTATCCATTTCAAATTCTAGAGGATAGAAAACAGCTTTAACATATTCTTCACCCCTCTGCAACTGCTGTTATAATGAATATCACTGGGCATGCTGTGCTATCATTTTTAATTCCATGAAATAATAAAGTTTATGAAGTTAAGACCTAGCAAAATTCAATAATTTTTAAGTGTTCTTTTCTCTGGCTTTAAAAAAAAAGGCCCTTGGATTAATATTCTTCCTTTGCAGGGAAAAAGGCATCAATAGTTATTTCAAATGTGTTGAATGTAAAATATTTTGCATGAAAAAATCAAGGTACCAAAGTTATTAAAAGGGAGTGACTAGACAAGAATTTCTTTTCAAGATAAATTGGTAGCAAAATTTTATCAGAAGTAGTTTTACTTGCACAAATCACAATATATATGAAACTGAAAAATAAGGTATTTTGGCTTTTTAGTAATAAATGTAAACATAATGAAACAAATATTAAGACTTTGCATGCCATTTCTTATAGAAAAATATAATTATAATATCTCTCTATTGTATATTCTATCAGAATTGTAGAAGGAATATATCTTCTTAGTCCAGGTCCGTATGCTATGATGACCATGATAAAAATTGGAAATAGAGAATTAATAGATCATCTACATAATTTTAAAGTTGTGGTATTATAGAACAATATTTAAAATATTGAATTCCTTTCTAATCAAACTTAACCTTTCAAAGTATAGCATTTGATTATATTTTTAAAGAAAACAATTTAGAGGTAATTTTTTTGTTCTAAAATGTTTTTCTTACCTAAAAGAAATAAAATTTATTATTACAATGATTTTTTTAGCATATCTGATTTACTGAATAAAAAATACAATAAAACTTGAAATTGTTTCCTGTCAAAACCATGGAATACAAAAAAATTTCAGTACATATTGTTGCTTTTTAAAAGTATTTTAAAATGAGCAGTATTTCAGTGGCTCAGTAGGTTAAGCATCCAACTCTTGATTTTGGCTCAGGTCATGATCTCATGGTTCGTGGAATTGAGCCCTGAGTCAGGCTGTGTGCTAATGGCATGGAGCCTGCTTGGGATTCTCTCTCCCTCTCTCTCTGCCCCTGTCCTGCTGTGCTCTCACTGTCTCAAAATAACAAACTTTTTAAAAATCTAAAATTATTTAAAACAGTAAACTATATTTTTCAGTTCTTTTTTTTGCAATGATATATTGGTCTCTATTTATAACAAAAACAAAATACCATATATCTTCTGTTCCCAAACGTTTTCTCTTCCTTCTCCCATTCAGAGCATTCTCTTTCCTTTGAGATGTTTCTTAACTTCTGTTGCCTTATTACTGAAAAACTGGTAGTATTTTTAATCTATTTTTTTGCTTTTTTATTAGAATTTATTAAAATTCTTATATTCAACTTTTATTTTTCTATAATATTCAGGATTAGTTCTAACTCTGCACTTTCTCATCAGTAAAAGTAAATTTAATATAACAAATGCATTTATTTTTCCTAATAAATAATTAAATTATTAAATCTTATTTAATTAGGGGCACCTAGGTGGCTCAGTCAGTTAAGTGGCTGACTCTTCATTTTGGCTCTGGTTATAATCTCATGGTCCTTGAGTTCAAGCACCACGTCTGGCTCAGTGCTGGCAGCACCAAACCTGCATGGGATTCACCCACTCCTTTTTTCTCTGACTCTCTCTCTCTCTCTCTCTCTCTCAAAATTAATAAACTTAAAAAAAAGTTAACTTAGTTAATTTATACCTTACACAAAAATAAATTCAAAATAGATGAAAGACCTAAATATGAGATCCAAAATGTCCAACAGGAAGCCATTAAAATTCTAGAGGAGAACACAGGCAGTAACCTCTTTGGCTTCGGCTCTAGCAACTTCTTACTAGATATGTCTCCTGAGGGAAACCAAAGCACAAATAAACTGTTGGAATTCATCAACATAAAAATCTTCTGCACAGTGAAAGATACAACCAACAAACTTAATGGCAACCTACTAAATGGGAGAAGATATTTGCAAATGACATGATGATAAAGGGTTAGTATCTAAAATGTATAAAGAAATCATAAAACTCAACACACAAAACATGAATAATCCAATTAAAAAATGAGCAGAATGGGACGCCTGGGTAGCTCAGTCGGTCAAGCATCCGACTTTGGCTCAAGTCATAATCTCATAGTTCATGTGTTTGAGCCCTGAATCAGGCTCTGTGCTGACAGCTTAGAGCCTGGAGCCTGCTTCGGATTCTGTGTCACCCTCTCTCTGACCCTCCCCCGTTCATGCTCTGACTCTCTCTGTCAGAGCAGAGAGTCTCTGTCTCAAAAATAAATAAAAACATTTAAAAATATTTTTAAAAATGATCAGAAGACATGAATAAAGAAGGCATACTTATGGCCAACAGACATATGAAAAGATGCTCAACATCACTCATCGTCAGGGAAATGCAGTCAAAACTACAATGAGGTATTATAGCACACCTGTCAGAATGGCAACACAGAAAACAACTGGTGTTGGCAAGGATGTGAAGAAAGGGGAACGCTGCTGCACTGTTGGTCAGAATGCAAATGGTGTAGCCACTCTAGAAAAGAGTATGGAGATTTCTCAAAAAACTAAAAATAGAACTACCCTATGATTTAGCTACTATGTCTTTACCCAAGGAATACAAAAATACTATTTCAAAGGGATACATGCACCCTGATACTTATAGCAGCATTATCTACAATAGCCAAACTATGGAAAAAGCCCAAATATTCATTGACAGATGAATTGATGAAGAAGATGTGGTATGCGTGTGTATGTGTGTGTATGTGTGTGTGTGATGAAATATTACTCAGCCATCAAAAATAATGAAGTCTTACCATTTTCAACAATGTGAATGGAGCTAGAGAGTATTATGCTAAGCAAAACTTGTCAGTCAGAAATACAAATACCATAGGATTTCACTCATATGTGGAATTTGAGAAACAAACATTATCATAGGGGGAAAAGAGAGAGGCAAAACAAGAAACAGACTCTTAACTATAGAGAATAAACTGATGGTTACCAGAATGGAAGTGGGTGGGGGCATGGGTTAAATAGGTAATGAGGATTAAAGAGTACATTTGTTGTGATGAGGACTGGGTATTGTATGGAAGTGTTGCATTACTAAATTGTATATCTGACACTAATATTATACCGGATGTAGAGATTGGTTTGCTTTCAAATGTGACGAAAACAAAATCTTTAGACCTAATAAACATACTAAATGCAAATTAAACATGAAGAAATCTACACTAAATTCCATCACAATTAAGATTAAAAATAAAAACTGAAAAAGAGAAAATACTAAAAAAATAGTTATATTGTATACAGAGGAAAAATAAATTACAGCAGGTTTTTATTAAAATACTGCAAGTAAGAAAAGTGACAACACAGTTAAAGTATGAAATGAGAGATGGATGTTGGTAGAGAGTTAATGTAGAATTCTATATCCAGAAAAAATATCTTTCCAAAATGGATGGTAGATAAAGTTAAAAGTATGGGTAAATATATTTTTTCATTATTTTTTGCATCATTATAAATGATAATTGATTGTTTAAATAAAAAATAATAATGTATTGTGGGGCTTATTACATAGTTATAAGTAAAACAAAAGCTGAGAGATTAGGAGAGAGAAGAGGGAAGTATGTGATGAAAAGGTAGAGTCCCATACCATTGCAGAATGCAGTATAAGTTAAGTGGTATGAGATTGATTACTTGTGTTAAGTTAAAGATATATCCTTAAACTTAATCCTTATAACTTAATCACTAAAAATAAGAAAGTTAAATTATATATAAATAATCTAATATGTAAAGGAGGAAAATGAGATCAAATAAAAGATAAAGTAAATAAAAACAGAGACAGGAAAATTTAAACCAGCCTTATTAATATAAAATTTTCTAAACTTTTCAGTTAAAGGCAGATGTCACACTTTGAATATAAAATCACAAATAGATTAAAAGTAATGTAATGGGAGAAAATAGATAATGTTAATTCTAACCAAATAACATAGAGAGGTCTTCTGAATATCTGAAAAGAAAGGTTTTAGAAAGAATATTGCTAGGAATAGAAACAATCATTTTATTATAATCATAGGTTTAATTAAAGTAAGACCAAGAAAAGAAATAAGAAAGAGAAACACAAAAAACAATGAAATTGAAAACAAAATTTATACCAAGAAACAATGAAACCAAAAATTGTTTCTTTGAGATGAGTGAAATATTTAAAGTTCTAGTCATTCTAATCAGGAAAATTAAAGAGGCAATACAAATTACCAATGTCAGAAATGAGTGAGGGTACATTACTACACATACTACAGATATTAAAATTATATTATAATAAAATAAATTTTGTGAAGTGGAAAAATTTCTTAAAACACATCTGCTATTTAAGTTTACTCAATAAGAAATAGATAACCTAAGTTTTTATATTCATTATGGGAAGTGAATTTGTTATTACAAAGAATCTCCTAACAAAGAAAACCTCATGCCCGGATGCCGTAACTGGTGAATTCTTCCAAATATCTACGAAAGATTTATGACAATTTTACAAAAATGCTTGAACTGTCTCTCTCTAGCAAAAAGGTGGAGGGTGCCTGGGTGGCTCAGTTGGTTGAGCATCTGATTCATGATTTTGACTCAGGTAATGATCCCAGGGTTGTGGGAGGACCCCTGAGTTGGGCTCCACCCTGAGTGTGGATCCTGCTTGGGATTCTCTCTCTCCCTCTCTCTGTATCTCTCTCTGTCTCCTCCTTTGCCCCTTTCCCCCACTGTCTCTCTTGTAAAATAAGAATGCTAATAAAAAGAATTGTTCAAGGAGCAGTTTTCATCTTATTCCATGAGGCCAGCATTATCCTGATCTGAAAACCTGAAAAGACAAGGGTGAAACAGACTTTAAGGTGACCCCCTAAGGCCCCCATCTCCTAGGTGGGGATCCTATCCTTTTATAATCAATCCTCTCCATTTATGTGTGGAAGAGACCAGTGACTTGCTTCTAAACAATAGTATAAGACAAAAGAACTGGGAAATCCCTCCCATGATTACATTGTTACATAAGACTGTCTTGCTAGAAGACTCCCTGTTGTTTTGAGTTCTACCAACTACTCAATTCCAAAGCCATATTATTTTTAGGTATCTATTAAAGCAGCATCTTGCTTCTGGATACAAATTTCTGTCGTAGCCAGTTAGAGCTGCTATAACAAAGTGTCATAGATTAAGGTGGCTTATAAACAGAAATGTTAATGGTTCTGGAGGCTAGAAGTCTGAAATCAGAGTGACAGTGTGATCACTTCTGGTGACAGATTTGTTCCAGGATACAGACTGCTGGATTCTTATTGTATACTCCCATGACAGAAGGAGGTCTGGAGAGCTCTCTTGGGTGTCTTTTATAAGGGCACTAATATTATTTATGGGAGTTCCTTTGTCATAAGCTAATTACCTCTCAAAGTCCCCCACCTCATAACACTATCATATTGGGGGGTCAGGATTTCAACATATGAATTTGGGGGAAACATAAACATTTAATTGATTCCAGGCATACTGACTATTCTGAAGTGAAGGTCCTTGGAAAATAGCAGATGGCAGAAGAGTTCTTTGCTTTACTTTCTACCTAAAAGCAAATCATAAAATTCCCAATGGAAAATGTACCCTCCCCATACCAGGAAGAGAATATTATCCCCAGAGACTGTGAGTCAATGCTAAAATGGACCTGTAAAAACAAATCTAATAAAATCTAAAATAACTTTTATTTTCTGTTAGTTTCCCCTACTTTGGATACTTTTGTTTTGAATATTCCTGTGAACATGTAAACATAGTAAATTCTATATATGCAATATTCTGTTAATGCAATATAATCATTCATGTAATACTTATGTTCCAAAGTTATCTTTATTAAAACTTCTAATTTAAAAAAGAGGAGTGTCTAGTAAGATAAATTTACTATTTACCTATTTACCTCCTTTTATAAGCAATAAATAAATGTAGAAATATCTGTGTACCTGACAGGGATACAAGGAAGGAAGGAAGGAATGCTATGTGCTGTATAATTTTCTACAATGTTTTGAAGAAAAGCATACTATAGTTTTAGGAGAGAGGTAATGAAAATGTAAAAAATAAAGCAGGCAGAAAAAAAATATCAAAGCATCCCCCTTCCAAAAGAAAAAAAAAAAAAGATAAAAATGGCAGCTATCTAAAGCTGTTTCTGAAGATCTTGTTCATACTCCTCAACGTTAAGTCCTCAGGTCACCCCATGGTAACCACTAACAGTGCCCAATATCTGCTCCTCTGTTCTCAGAGCCTACCTTGTAGGAAACAGATTCATGTCTTGAAGACACTCTTCATAGAAAATTTCCCCTAGTAGCAGAAATCCTCCTTATACCCCGTAGCAATAGAAAACAGGATCTTGGTCTCTCCAGATGGGAACACACTTTCTCCTAGGTATGCCATTTCACATAGAGACAACTGTACCGTTGGACAGTTATAGCCATTGCATGCACTATTGCTGATGGAACGTGCGTTAGGCATTATAATCTAATTGTCATCTGTTATATAATGTTTATGGGTAAATATAGTTCAGGTTTTAAGTAACATCTTAAGATATGTTAAAACATCACAACTGTGTTTTCCTTTGGAGACTGCCAATCTTTATTCAAAAATATGGACTTCTAATACCTTTTGGAGAAGGTTATTATTACCTTTTTCATACCTCTGTTTTCCATTGGTAAAGGTATGTTGATATAATTTGTTTTTCTGCTTTGCTTTTATCCTGGTTGGCAGCTGCCCAAAAGTTTCCAGTAAATTTGTTTTAGTGAATTACTTTTTCTCCTCTTGCATTTCTCTTTTCTTGCTGCCTCTCTGCTTCTGGCTAGATGCCCACTGTACCCTGGTAAGCTTCACCGTAAGAACAGGTGAAAAAAATCTGTTCGTGGAGTTTTAGACAGGGTTTTACTTGGTTTACACAGTTCACTGGTTCTTGTATCTCCTCTCTGTGGCTAGAATGAATCCATCTTCTTTTCAAATGCTGAGTTTAGCAATTTTGGAAATTTAGATTTTTTTTAAAGGATGCTGTGAAATACAGAAAGTCTTTTATATTTTCCTTAGATCATCTCCATTGATCTAACCATCTTTACTTAATCTTCTGAATACTGAAGACAAAACAGCTTCCTACTTCAAGTATTTTTCTGTGAATTATGCATATGTGGAGACACCTAACATAATGAAATTACTGAAGCAGACAATTTAAGTCAGAGACTTACTCAAATATTGAAAGTTTTAGGTCTTCAGAGACAGTTGAACTTCATGGATTAATAGGCAATTCTAAATTAAGACTGATGGTAAGTGATTTAATATTTATATTGTGTATATGACGCATGCATGCATTAAAACATATTCATCATTTTGTTAAGAGTCATGGGGTGCACAGTTTTTATGTGTCTTATGCAGTAGTTTTCCTTTCCAGTGACTCAGAATGTTTCAGCCCATGTATTTATATCATTTAATGTTTTTGATTTGAAGAGACATAAAAATAATTGAGCCCTGCTGTGGTTCATCTTATTAAATGGAGATAAATAAAATGAAAATAACTTCACCCGGTTAGATTATTGAGGTTAACTCCACAAACCTGTACTTTACGTAAATCCTATAGGAAATAGAAACAGCTGACATTAAGCTAAATTATATGAAAGTATATCTGGTCATATTTTGTTAGAGACAAAGAATTGTCAAAGAAATGGACATTGTTTTTGGCATCGTCTGCTTAATGTAAATGTCTCGTAAGTGTTGGAATTAAAAAATAAATGATGCATATTACATACACTTATAAAATAGAACAAAGAATTGATACACTTCAAATAAGACTGAAAAAAAGTACAATTTCTTTTAACTTTACCGTACATATTAAAACCATATTTTCTCTGAGAAGTAGTTCTCTTAATAAGGTGGAATTTTTGGATCCTAAGACAATGTGGCAGATATACTCAATATCAAACTTAAATTTTTCAGTGGTCCATGATGTGACCTTGAGCAAATCATTAGAGGCCTGCCTGTGCTTCAAAAAATACCAAAAATGCTTTTGCTTGCATTTTGATATCTTTGTTTAAATAGTCTTAAAGTATATAATCTATATCTGTTTCCATAACATTTTTTTTACGACTGGCTGGTTATTTTAAATTTTCAATGTGACACATTGCAGAAAAATTACTAGGTAGTTTGAGGAAGAAGAGGCATAATGCATTCTGTTATTTGAAGCTTCAGTCATATTTTATATATAGCAAATTTTCAACAAATGTCAGAAGCTATACACCACCTGATGGTATGCTGTTTGACTGGGCATGAGACTGGGAAGAGTAATTCTGTCTTAGGAGAAGAGAATCACAACTGACATGTTTTACTCCCCCACTAATAATTTCATAACTTCAGTGTAGATAACTTCCTGAAGCAAGATGTTAGTTTCAGGAAATTATCTAATAAATAATGAACAAATATAATTACTGTTGCCTATATAAAAAGTCTAATATGATAGAATATTGTTCTCAAGGTTTATTTCTTTAATTTAGTATTAAATAGGAAAGAACAATGCTTAAATTAGGTCCATGTCATTCTTAATCAGTTCATTTATGTCATTTTATATATACTCTGTACTCAATAAGCACCCATCCAGTATGACTGGTGTTTTACAAGTTTTATTAAGTGGAAAATATTACAGCTTTTATTTTAAAATAATAAAATTGATACACATTGTAGTAAACAGTATATCTAGCAAATTTGACAATAATACAAAAGTAACATGAATTTCTGCTTATTACTACTAAAATCCAGTGTAACAATTTCTTGTTTGAGTGTTTTTGTATCTATTTTCCTTAAGGCAGTGGGTTTTTAAACTTTCAGTAGAACACATTAATTAAAATATTTCTTAAGGTGGGATAGAATAATAGTTTTGAGAGTGCATATGTTTCAAAGAACATTTTGTTTTATTTACATAAGGTTTTGTGTTGGGGAAGAGTATTGTATGTTGGGGAATAGTACTCTCATGTGCTATAAAAAGAAACTTTTTACTGTGTGTCATGATCATAAAATTAGAAAATTACTATTTCTAGAAAAGTTTGCCTGTGGGAGGAGTGGGAGAGAGAATTGGTGGATATCACATCCAGGAAAACACAAAGGTTCTATGTTAGTTTTAATTGCATACCGTAGTGTCTTCCATCCCAGGGAAAAATTAGAACAGAAGTCAGCTAGTGATCTGAGAGAATATTAGGGGAATTATGAGAGCTGTCAAACCTTAATACATACTGAAATTTGACATATGAAAATAATTGTAGTTACTAATTCTAGATAAAATTAATACATAACAGATATCATTTATGTAGAGCTTACTGTGTTCTGTGACCAGTGTTATATTGTTTATATTTATATTTACTTATAACAAAGATCCTGTGCTAGGTGTTCTGGGGTGGCTCAGTCAGTTAAACGTCTGACTCTTGATTTTTTTCAAGTCATGATCTCATGGTTCATGAGATCAAGCCCTGAGTTAGGCTCAGTGCTGACAGCGTGGAGCCTGCTTGGGGTTCTCTCTCTCTCTCTCTCTCTCTCTCGCTCTCGCTCTCTCTCTCTCTGTCTCTCTGTCTCTGTCTGACCCTACCCCATTTGTGTGCGCATGCTCGCTCTCTCTCTCTCTCTCTCTGCCTCTCTCCCTCCCTCCCTCTCTCTCCCTCTCTCTCTCAAATAAATAAACTTAAAAAAAAGAAGATCCTATGCTAGAATTACAGATTTGCTCAATTCACAGAAAGGAAATTGTGAGAAGACTATTCTGGTTAGATCAGCTGAGGAAACTGAGGTCAGAGATGTTAAATACATTGATAAAAATTACATAACTAGACGGTGGAGAAGCTATGATTAAAACTCATAATCATCTGATTCATCTATATTAATTTCAGAAAGCCCCAAAGATTTTCTTTTAGAAAATATTTTTAGTTAGAAAAAGCTCTCTAATGATGTCATAAGTAATCAGGTAACTAAACTTCCTTCCCCTAGTATTTGATGGTTTGTCTCTGGAATCATTGCTAATAAGATTAAATGGAGATTTTCTGCTAGGGATGCCTGGGTGGCTCAGTCGGTTGAGCACTGACTCTTGATTTTGGCTCAGGTCATGATCTCAAGGTTCGTGGAATTGGACCCTGTGTCCAGCTCTGTGCTGACAGTGTGGAGACTGCTTGGGGTTCTCTCTCTCACTCTTTCTGCCCCCCTCCCCCCACCCTCTCTCTCTCAAAATAAATAAACTTAAAAAAACATTTTCTGTTAATTCTAGCTTTCTTTCTCTGATTCTGTGGTATTGGTTTCGACTTTGAGTACAATCTCTATAAATGACAGTTCTCACTTATAATCTACACCAGTGTTGATTATACCTACATATACGACTTTGTATAGGTAAGCCTGATTAAAATTTAAACACTTCTTTTTAAAAATATAAATAGGAACTCCTACATTTCAGAACTTTTGAATAGTAACAAAGAATTGATTCTCCTATGCATTTCATACATTGTTTTGGATTTGAGATGATTTTAGATCGTAAACTTAAAGAAGGATCTCTTTGATCCTACCTAATGACTATTTTCAAAATTATTCAGAAATGTAAATGGTTATCTTTACCTCCAGTGATGAGTTCATTGATAGGGCTAGTTGCATTTTTAATATCTTTAGACCGTGAGTTCTCAAACATGACTTCTTGTCCTCAGCTTCACAGTGAACACACCATTTCTAAAAGCCATAGTAAAGTCATGGCCATTTCTTTATTTCTTTAGTATTTAAACTAAAGTGTTTAAAGATGTGTTTAAGTGAGCCTTTGCCTGCAGTAGCTGGCTTTTATGTCTGTTACCATTTTTGGCTCAAGTGTACATGTCTCTAAGTACAATTGATACCTATGTACCAATAAAAGTGTTGGCCTCCTACAAAAGAGAAAACTCCACCATATAAAATACAACAACCATTCTCACTTTGTTCATGGATGCAAAGCCTTTTATTCATTCCTTTGACACTGAGTCAAAACTTACTCACTTTAAACCTTCCAATTATTTACGCATTTGCAATCCCTTATTATCATTTACAAAGTCTAAACATCTCAGAAATACTTTTTTTTTCCTTAAATTTGTGGCATGGGCATTGGTAGCAAAACATAAACTGAACTGATGTGAAGGTGTTCAAAGTTTTTATATACCTACTCATTGTGAATGTCCATACTTTTTGGCACAGAAAAATCAATATGTTTAAGTGCAGGGTGTTGCCCCAGACTTCATACACATGACGGGGAGCTAGTGGTGCACAAGTAGAATGTTACTGTATATTCATATTATCTTTTCTAAGATCTGAAAACTTCTGAATTCCAAGTGTCATCTGGGCCAGAGGGTACAAAAATCTGGAGGCCAGCATCTATTTCTAAATATATTTTATATGAAATATAAATTATATTTGGTATTTTCATGCTAATGAGAATAATTTTGAAAGAATGGCCTAGAGCAGCAAACAGGATTGTTCCTTTATGAAAAGAATTTCCCTTTCTAAAAAATAACATGTATGGCATATTACCTCAAATACCACTTTTTTAGATGGGACTTACCTAGCTGCTTGTTCTGCTCAAGACAGAATCCATGCCATCTTATCTGGGCTTTTGTGCTAAATGCATCTCTTATGGCATACACCACATTACCTGTAAAATGTGTGCTTTTAGGACTGTGTTCTTCCTCTCTAGTCAGTTGGTGTCTCTATCCCAAATGTAACTGATTTCCACATTTGACTCCTCAGCACAAACAAAGCCTCTAGTTCTTAATAAGGACTTCATGGTTTAAGTATAGAAATACTAAGCTGATTTTTTCAAAACAAAATATCTTCATAAAATGTAAGTTAAAACTGCAGATCTTCACTTTTAGAGGTTTCCCCCCAGTTGTATTGAGATATAATTGACATACATCACTGTATATTTTTTAACATTTATAATTTTTGAGAGACAGAGACAGAGCATGAGTGGGGGAGGGGCAGAGAGAGAGGGAGACACAGAATCTGAAGCAAGTTCCAGGCTCTGAGCTGTCAGCACAGAGCCTGATGTGGAACTAGAACCCACAGACTGCTAGATCATGACCTGAGCTGGTCAGATGCTTAACCGACTGAGCCACCTAGGTGCCCCTATCACAATATAATTTGAAGGTATATACATAGCATAATGATTGACTTCATATATATATATGTATACATATATATATGAAATTATTACTGCAATAAGTATAGTTACCATCCACATCTCATATAAATATAATAAAAAGAGGAAGCAAAAAAAATCTTGTGAAGAGAACTCAAGATTTACTATCTTAAAAACTTGTATATGTATCACACAGCAATGTGAACTATAATCATCTTGCTGTACATTACATCCCTAGTACTTATTTATCTTGCAATTGAATGTCTGTACCTTTTGAACACATATCTTGGAGATTCTTGTACATGTAGATGCTAGTTTCCTTGGTGCGTAGTTTGCCAAGTTAATTTTAGTAAGTTTCCTACATATTTTCTATAGAAGTCTCTAGAATTCCATATAATCTCTGTAGAATATTATCAATATAGATCACACTAAATAAATATAATGATAATGTTTTTTGCCAATTTGAATATGAAGGAATCACAGTGCTGAGAGCTGGGTCATCTGCTTGCTCTGCGCTGAGCCGAGGATAAGATCAATGGTGTTTACCAGCCAGAGTTATCACCTGTATTCTTCCCTGGGTTACTAGACTTTGCTAGATGCTTCACAGCTTTGAAGACTGGCAAGACAGAAGATGGCCCTCTGGGAAACTCTATTAGAAAGCTGAGGCACTGGATATGAATCAACCTCTTCTGTTCCCTGGTAAAGCTACGATGTCCGAGTCTTTTCCTGATTGGGTGTGGCATTGCAGTGACAGCCAGGTCTCTGACTCCCTCCTGACTTTGGTGAGTCTGATTTCACATCATCCTAGGGTGCAAGTGTGTTTCAATTAATTTCTGATTTTTCACAAGGGGAATTTGTGAATTATTGTTGTATTGGTGTGTTTGTGGGGAGAGGGCAAGTTTATGGCTAGTTTACCTTTTTGCTGTCATCGCTTTGTGGTTTTATTTTTGTTTGTTTTTATATTAGGTATAAAATAAGGAAAAAAGTGACTATAGGAATTACCACTATGCAGCTGGCTAGCTGTAGAATTGTGCTAAGATAATCACCTCCTAATGTCCACCTCAGTTCTCTATAAAGATCATATAAGACTTGTACACTATTGATAATCCATCAAATATCTCACCATCTTATGCTCCTTCAAGGCGTTATTTTGCTTAAAAATTTCAGAGCTTTTTACAAATTATATTGACCTTGTAGCAAACTAGAGTATAATTTGTAACAAAATACTTTGAAAAGAAAAAAAACACAAGGTATTTTAGTTGGCAGTATAACTCCTGTCACATTATTTTCAATTCAGATAGATATAGCAGTGAACTGAAAACAAAAACATAACTGAGTCAGGCAACTAACGCCAACTCATTCATTACTTGGAGACAATAGTCATAGTTTTGAATAGTCTTTTTGCTGATAACTCTTTAGTGAAAATAACATTTATTAAATTTATGAATGATATTTAGAAGAGCTTTCTATTGAAATGTTGTAGGGTCTGACTTATCATTCTAATTTAGGTGTACATATCCAGCTGTAAGCTCTGTTCTGCAAATAGACTGAAAAACATTTTGATAGGTACTGTTGCATATTAAATTTATTTGGTGATAAAATGTTTCCTATAATTTTGATATAAATACACTATAATAATTGGGGAGTTTTAAAAAATCTTATAGTTGTACTAATGTAATCATTAAATAATATATTGAATAAATAATAAAAGCTATCTATCTACTTTTGTATGATAACCATAAATACAATAGCATCATTTAAATCTGTTAATTCATTTATCAATTGAGAATGTTATTTGATTTATCTCTGATTCTAATCCAGAAAATATGACCTTTATTTTTTAAACATGTCTTATATTTTTGACAGAGGAAGAGAAATCGGGTTCGCAAGTTGGGAAGGGGCAGATCTAGAGGGGAGAGAATTCCAAGCAGGCTCCCCGCTGACTGTGGAACCCATGTAGGGCTTGATTCCGTGAGCTTGAGATCATGACCTGAGCTGATATCAAGAGTCAGACACTCAACTGACAGAGCCACCCAGTTGCCCCCAGAAAATATGACCTTTAAAGATAAATTGGGAGTTGCATTCTGATCTTTTTTTAAACAAATTATAAGTAAAGAAAAAGTAAATTACCAAATGGGTTTTTTTTTTTTAATTTGTGAAATGTGATTTGTGTATCCACTGATCCATCTTGTGTTTAATTGTTGAAAAGAGATTAAAAGACTGTTCAGTGTGTATATCATCCACATTCCCTAATCTAATACTTGAATTAACAATACTATTATAAAGTGTCTGTTGTATAACAGACAGATAACTTTTTTGGATACTAGTTCCAGATCATGAAAATATTTTGATATTAATGAATTGTCATTTCTTAAAAAGGTAATCTTAAATCTAAATTTTAAATTTAACATTTTGAATAAGATTTCACAGAATTTGGTCATTGGCAATATATGGATATATGTTATTCCCATTTCCTTACATTAGAAGAAAGCAAGTAATTGTTAATAGAGCATACCCACTTTAGGATTATTAAAATTAACATTGGTACTTTATTTATAACTTTTTGACCCCCACAGAAAAAGGCAAGGAGGATATTCTTCACAATGTGTTGCTGGTTTCTTAGTGTCTATCAACCAAAATGCAAACACCAAAAAAAAAAGAAGATGGTTATAAAGAGAACAGATGTGGCTTCTTTTTTATTTGTACTAATTTTCCCATTGCAAAATAAGGTTAAATGAGCAATAGTTGTATGACCTAGTGACAGAGCTTGAGTGAAGTGCTATTTTGTGGGAGAAAATCAACCATAGCATTATTAAGCCTAAGTCTTTCATTTAGAATACTGCAACATAAGATGACTCTAAAGGAATGTTCTAATTTGGGGAAAAATAAAAAGAAAAGTACAGTATTTATAGGGCTTTAGACAGAGGTGTCAGTCTAAGTTCATCTAGTTTCATGGATAGTTGGTCAAAAATGGTTATCCAAAGATAGAAGAAACATTTTTGCAGTTTAACTTTTGTTGATTTGGTAATTTATGTTTAGCAAGGTAAGGGGAGTGGAGTAGTGACCAGGGCTAAGGTCAAGGGCAAAAGAAGGTTGTGAAAAATAGGTGTAGAAATTAAGTTCATGCAAGAGCCATAGTGACTATATATAGTCTCATGTTCTCTTACAGTCCTTTTTCTTATATAGTGAAGAAACTGAGTCTTTTTTATGTAACAAATTCATTTGAAAAATATTCAGTCTTTTGGGGTCAGTGTTTTATAATTTACATAGGGCATGAAGGTATCTACCTCTGCCATAAGGCAAAATAATTATTTAATCTATGTCTGTCCCCTATATTGAACAATACACCTCCCTACTTGTTCAATCACTTTTCTATCTTCTTGCTAATTTAAAACCTTTGCATCAGGGCTTTAGAAATCACTGTAACATGTTATTTATTTTTAGAGGGACATAATGACCTTCTGACCTTTTTCTTTATCATCTAGTTTAGTCTTTATTAAAATTGGAGATGGAAGAATAATTTCCCTCTTCTTCATTCTTCCTCTTCTTTACCATATCTCCCCTGTCTCAACAACAATTCTGCGTGCATAGGACTCCCTAAAGTGATGGTTCTGTGGCTTCACTTGCATAAAAGGGTAGGAAACACTTATTGAAGCTCTCCACATATTAAAAAAAGCATTACAGTCCAGTGGTGAAGATTTTTTCAGAAAAAACATAATGGTTCAAAGTGTGTTATTAGTCTCTGAAATAAACTGTGCTGATCGTTGTTAATTTTTTTTTTCAATCCTTTCAATTCAACTCAAACATCACTTATTCAGAGAATAATATCTGGATTCGTTTCCAATTTCTCACAAAAATCAGTGTGTATCCCCCGATTATAAGCCTTCATAGCATTATATGCATCTTCTTCAAATCATATGCTCACTACTATTCTAATTTCCTTCTTTAAAGTAGTTTTACTTTACATATCATGCAATGAATAATCAAAAGAGTCATCTTTACCATGCTATCATTGCATGGCATGGTTCCTGGCACATAACCTATGGAAAATAAATATTTAGTATGAATATTTTTTATGTCTTTTCTTTTCTGCATTTTTTTAGGTGACAACAAGTTCATATTCCCATATTTATGGACAAGTTATTTTCAAATATTTTACTGTTTTTAATATATCTAATATATAAAGGAATAACAAAGTTAGAGCAGCATTTCACTTTCCTTTAGTATATTTGCATTATATTTTTATTGCATACTTTTTTTATTCATTGAATTTTTCTCTTTTAACTATACTTAAAGTCATTAAAAGATAATGTTACTTTGTTCTCACCTTTAGAAACTTTCCTAATTAGCCTTAAAACTGGAAAAAAATAATTTAGCTCAAGTTAGTATTATATTTATGATAATTTAGGTTATATTTTCTTCGACTTTATGTTAGGGACCCTTTGTTATTTTCTGTTTTTGATACTGAATTGTACAAATTCTTTCTCACTTTAAGTTACATCATTTTAAAGCCTTTTTAATTAGGGTTGGGTGCCATTTAAATGGACTTTCTTTTTGCAGTTAAAACATTTCTGAACTTGCATAATGCTTAGCTGAATGTTTTTGCCCTTTGTTTTATGGATGATGGTGTTGCTAACTTAGAAAAGTACCAATTCTAATTTATAGGGTTTTAGATAGGTTCTGAATTTAAAAGTTAAAATTCAGTCCAAATTTAAGTGAAACTTTGGAGTTACTTCTATTCTCTAGTATAAAAAAATCACTATACATTTATTAATATTAGAAATACCATTGAGTATCAATTTGCATTTTAGTTAAGAAATAACACAAATACTTACATATGATCTTTATTTCATGGAATAAAAACATTTATGTATTTCAGTTATATATTACAATATAATATAGTATAATATACTAATACAGTATAATATATGTATTACTATATAATATAGGGAATTGTTCAGGTAGGAATAATGGCATGAATCCTCTCAACATTATCATCCTCACACTGACTACATCATTTTTTATTTATCATAGCTCATGTATATAAATTGTATAAAACCTATGTAAGCTTAGATTAATATTCAGAATAGAGGAAGGAAGAAAATTTTAAATCAGCCTGGGATTATTGGGGAAACTTTTACAGAAGTGAAATTTGCTTTAAAGACTATTTCATAGTGTTATACAAATGAAATAAGATTACACATGTGTAAATTAGAGTACTGTACTTATTATACAGTAGCACTCAATAAATATTGGCTATCCTTTACTTTTAATTAAACATAAAAGTGCAGAAGTGGGGAAAGACATCTGCAAGATAAAGGTCTTAAAGGACTTGTGAGGGTAATCCTGTCACTCAGTATGTACTTCAGTACACTCCTCCAAAATGAAGGCGATTAGCATTCTCACAGGCCTCACTCATCCACTTACTACTTTCCTTGTGTCTTTGAGCCTTGACATTTGTTTGTTTAACAGTGTTTGGGTATTCATTATTTTCCCAACTAGACTGAAATCTCCAAAATGCCAATAATTTATTTTGTCTGTTTATTTCACTGCTGAAGGCCCAGTGCCTAAAGCAGTGTCTGGCACATGTTTGACATATTGAAATTATTTATCTTGTTTAACATTTGAAAACTACCATTGGATAGGCACTATTATTACCCTCATTTAACTGAAGAAGTAACTGAGGCAGCAGGAGGTTAAAGACTTGTACAAGGTTACATAGATAGTAAGTAATGAAGTCACCAGAAGGCTTTTCAAGGTGAATTGCATTGAGCTACTGAGGAATACTTGTAACATTAAAATTTTGTTCTCATAAGAAGAAAACAGTGATTTGTGTGGAGGTGTGTGTGTAAGGGGTGATAAAAGCGGGGAAAAAAAAGGTTTAGAGTCTTTTTGAGAAGGCCAATAATATGAGAAAAATTTGTAGGGCAGTATTTTATGCATGTTATCTATTTTATGCAGACAGTGGACTGACACTGCTCCTGAAAACAACTCAAACTCCTGGCTTAAAAGAAAAATCACATTATTGTAAGTGTAGCCACAAGTTGGCAGGGAAGAAGAAAACTGAAGTGAATATAGGTATCTGACAGGGATCTTTGAAAAAATGATCATAAATATGTTTCAACAAGAAATCACAAATACTCTTGAAACAAAGTAGATAATTTCAGCAAAGAAAGAAAATTTTTAAAAATATATGTTGTTGATTAGGCTCACTAGTGGCATCAAGGTGATAGAGAATAGAAGCAGTGAATTTAAAGAAACATCAATAAAATTAATCCAATTTGACAAACAAATAATACATTTTAAAAAAATGAAAAAAGACTGTAGGATGTATGGAACATTAACAAAATATACAATGTTTGACCAGAGTTTCAGAAAAAGAAGTGAAAGTGGGGACAAAAGAATATTTGAAAACATAATGGCTGAAAACTTCTTAAATTCAGAAAACTATATAAACCTACAGATAAGAAAATAGGAAAATGACTTGAACACACATTTTGCCAGAGAGTTTATACAGCTGGCAACAGTTTATATATTTTCCAGAGAGTTTATACAGTTTATAAATATACATTCAACATCAATAGGCAATAAGGAAATGTAAATTAAAGCCACAATGAGCTATCACAGCAAAACTATCAAGTGACTAAAATTAAAAGGAAAAATGCTGCAGAGGATATAGAAAAACTGGATCACACATACATTGCTGGTGAAAATGTATAAGCCACTTTGGAAAACAGTTTTACAGTTTCTTACAAAACTTAACATGAAATTACCATATGACCTAACACTTTTACTCTTGGCATTTATCCCGGACAAATGAAAACTTATGTTCACACAAAAACCTGTACCCGAATGCCCATAGCAGCTTATTCATATTATCCTAAATGGAAACAACAGAGATGACTTTTAATAGGTTAATGGCTAACCGAATTCTATATATCCACAGCAGTGAAGAGGAACACGTGATTGATGGATGCATGACCAACTTGAAACTTCGGGGTATTCTTCTGACTGAAAAGAAGCCAATTCAAAAAGGTAACATGTGATTTTATTTATATAACATTTTTTAAATGACAAAATTATATAAGTGGAGAACAGTTTAATAGATTAGTGGTTTTTATGGGTTTCAGTAGATACAAGATTGAGAGAGACATGGGTTGGTTATAAGGAACAAGAGGGATCCTTGGGAATATGGCATTGTTTTAGGTCTTTATTGGTGGATATGGTAACCTACACGTGATAAAATTAGATAGAATTAAACACACATGTGCACAAGTGAGGACAGCTAAAATGGGGAATCTGAAATAGGTCAATGGATTTTAAAATGTCAACATCATGAGTTTGTGATATTGTGCTATGGTTTTATAAGTTATTACTATGGGTAAAATTTACAAAGGGTTTCTCTGTGTTATTTCTTATAACTGCATGTGAATGTATAATTACTATTATATTGTCAACTTTAGCTCAATAAACCTGTTAAAATAGTGTTATATTAATAAACATATTATAAAATAATGGTTTTATTCACGAAATCAGTTTGTGAATGCAGAAAATAACATCAGCAAAAAAGTCAATTGATTTTAAGATCGTGAATAACAGATGTTTAATGATTATAAATTTCACAGTAATATAATAATGTTTATTTGTTGTGATGTACTGATGTTTATTTCCCTTTTAAATTTTACTATTTTACCTTTTTTGCCTCTTTGTTTTCCTTTTGATTTATTTTTTCTTCTGTGTCCAAAATCTGAGACAGAACCATATACATGAGCAGTTAGAATACAAATAAATATTTTATTTAACTATCAGATGACAACTTAAATTGGAAAATAAATAGTAATTTGTAGTTGTTTACTACTTCAATTTTGAATTTCCCCTGAAAGCCACGGTAAAATAAGAGAGAAGGGAGTTTCAGGCTATTCTGTAGAAGAATTAAAGGAAAGATAAACATCCCTCTGGAACAGGCAGTTTTTGTCAGCAGCAAATTTTATCAGCCATTTTTTTGGAAATACTTATATAAAACATTTTGAACACTAAAATAGGCAAAGTACTTGAGTAGTTTTGAAAAGACCCTTTAAATTAAAAATTTCTTTGTAGCTGCACTCTGACAAATATGAGGGCATATTATCAAATAATTCAGTAAACTGATTGTTGTAGGTTCAGAGATGATATGATCCAAATACAATGTCTTTGGATAAATAAACTCTTGTATAAATAAAGCTTAAGACTTCTGGAAATTAACAAATCAATTGTATGAGCTTTCGGACATTTCCAGCAAGCTTTGATCAAAGGCTAGATTGTGTCATGCTGAATTCATTGAGAACTTCTATTAAGTTTAGTATTTTATGCTGTAATTACAGAGAGGTGCATATCCCATAGATACCAGGCAAGCAAATGGCAGAGCTGACATTCTTATTGTATGACAATTGAAAGCCCAACATTTTACAACAGAAAAATGGACTACAGTGGTAGGTTAGAACTTGTAATTTTATGAAAGGTTTTGATTCTTTACTTTTATATAAGAATAATAAGTAAGGAAGAAAATAATTTTGATTAGGGCTATAATGAACATAAGTATGTAGACAGAAAATTTAGGTGATGATGAACACAACATTTTTAAATTAGAATATGTCCTTCTCTATACATTGCTTGTTTGTTTGCACAATAATCTGCTAAGGAGAACTTTTGGTATATATGCTATTTTGACCTTTGATCTTTTTAATATTCCTTAAGGATATTTTATCTTAGTAAAGTTTAAAATAGATAAACAGATATGCTCTATTTCAATTAAGTATGCCTTGTTGGAGTGGATGACATTTTAAATAACATAATTTTATATCAGTGGCTAACGTCTTTTAGAATTATTATACAATGACATCTTCATTCATTCTAATATAAATTTTATTTTATTTTTAAGATTTTTGTTGAGGTAAAGTCCAGGTAATATAAAATTAACATTTTAAAGTGTTCGATTCATTTAGTACATTCAAAATCATTACCTCTACAAAAACATTTCATAACACTTAAAGGAATTCTCATGCCAGTTAGGCAGCCACTACCTGTTTTCCTCTCTTCAGGTAATCAATAACCTACTTTTGCCTGTCTGTTATGAATGAACCTATTCTGTTTATTTCATATAAGTGGAATAAAACAATATGAGACCTTTTGTGTCTGGCTTCTTTAACTTAGTCTATCATTTCTGAGATTTAGCTATATTGTGGCGTGCACCAATACTTCATTCTTCTTAATGGCTAAATAACATTCCATTGTATAGATATACTGCACTTTGCTTATTCACTCATCAGTTGATGAACATTTGGGTTATTCCAACTTTGGCTATTGCAATGAGTACAGCTGTAAACATTTGTGTACAAGTTTTTGTTTGAATTCTTGTTTTCAGATATTTGGGTATGTATACCTAAGAATGGAATTTCAGGGTCATATGGTAGCTATATGTTTAACATTTTTAGAAACTGCCAAACTCTTTTCACAGCAGCTGCACTAGTTTACGTTCCCATCAGCCATGTACCATGGTTTCAGTTTTTCTGCACTCCCCCAACAGTTGTTATTTTCTGTTTTTTAGATAGTAGTCATCCTCCTGAGTAAGAAGTGTATCTTAATATGGTTTTGATTTATATTCCCCTAATGACTAATGATGTTGGCCATTATTCTTGCAATTGTTGGCCTTTTGTATACCTTTTTTGTAGAAATGAATGTCTGTGTCTTTTGCCTGTTTTTTAATTGGGATGTTTTTCTTTTTGTTATTGAGCTGTAAGAGTTTCTTATATATTCTGGGTACTAGAGCCTTATCAGATTATGATTTGGAAATATATTCTTCCATACTGTGAGTTGTCTTTTCACCGTCTTGCTAGCATCCTTTCATAATAGTTTTACATTTTAATGTCCACTTTATCAATTCTTATTGTTGTTGCTTGTGCTTTTAGTATCATATCTAAGAAACCATTGCCAAATACAAGATCATCAAGATTTAACTTGCTGTTTTAGAGTTTATACCCTTCTATTTTTAAACATTTTTTCTATCTAAATTGATTGCTGCATTCAAAGCAAATATATTTTTAAATTCTTATGAAATGTTTATTAGATTTAATATCTTTGCTTGTTCTTTACCTTGATGAATTATCTAATATATATTTACCTTCTATATTATATATTTACTTTATATATTTATTTACCTTACATTGTACAAAATTTCTTATTAAAAGATGAGAGCAGAGGACAGTGTTTACACTGGGGGAAACATTTAGTTATCTGTAACTCAGTCTGGTTTTAACCTGAGAATTCTGAAGTCCCAGTTTATTTTTCTGTTGTCATAACCCTCTTTTCCTTCTGAAAATGCTGATTAGGGAATTTCAGCTTATGGTTGAAAATGCGACTCTTAAGGTTTGTGTGGTGTATTTTTTGTTTGCCTCTGCATAGTCACTTTCCACCTTTCTGTTTGCCAGAGAAAGCAGGAAAATAGGTTTGCTGATCTTTGGCCTTGGATTGGGTTAATTCTATTGAAGGTCCAGGTAGAAATAGACCAGAGAGTGAGAGAGATAGAGTCAAGACATTTATTCCTACTGATTTCTTATTGCAGGTTGTTGGGCTGACTGCATGTATCCAAGTTTCTTGTCAAGTGATACTCTCCACATTAAGGGTCTCTCTCTCTCTCTCTCTCTCTCTCTCTCTCTCTCTCTCTTTTTCTCTCTCTTTCTCCCTCTCTTCTCCCTCTCCCTTTCCTCCCTCCTCTGTTTTGATGATCACATTCTCTCTTGCCCCTTCACACCAAGTGCAGTGATAGTGGCTCCCTGTTATCACATCTGTTTGTCCTGTGCCCATCTCTCGTACCATCTGACTTTCCGTTGTTAATACCATGCCTAGCCCATAGGCTGGCACAGCGTCTATGACATATAGAGGCATTTTATAATGGAAAAATAAAACCCTTTCCGACAACCATCACTGTTAATAAATAAAATTATGTTAAAACAATATGATAACAATTGCCATATTACATGCCTTAAAATATAAAGGAAAATAAAACTTTTAGAGATATTCTAGCATGTGAATGTACTCTAAAATGAATCTGTTTTAGAAATTTATCTTAAGAGAGATAAATCTGATTCTGAAAATATTTGTATATAACACAAACATATAATATACTCTAAAGTGGGAACCATCTAAATACCCAAATACCTTGGATTATTTTTATTAGTTATGTATCCATTTGACAAAATACTCGGTAAAGTTGTGGAAGAATCCCAGATCTGACACTCAATAGTCATGTTTCTTTGAGCAACTTATTTTGCATTCCTGAAATCTAAGGATAAAACATTATACTTACCACACAGAGTGCTTGTAAGGATTAATTAAGACTGCACATTAAAGATTTCACACAAAAGCTAGCACATGGGAAGCAAACAGTAAATATTTGATATTACTACTTCTCTCTCTCCTTTAAAGGGTGGCTTAGGAATACTGATTTTTAATCAGGGATTCATATGAGAATCAACTGTTAAACTTTCTCTGAAAAAAACATTCGTAGAACCCAACCTGGGGCCTCTGATTTAGTAGATGTTGTGTGGAGGTCAAGGCATAGTGTGTTGTCTAACCTCCACAGAAGGAAATAGTACCTATCCCTTTATAAGATTCGTTTAATTACATGAGGGAATGCTGAGAATATAAAGTGAATAAAAGCAAATTATAACTTTTATTAACTAAGTGCATTTTAGTTGTGTAGATTCCTTGCTAAACATTGAAAATTGAAAACTCATGCCAATGACAAAAACAAAAGGAATTTATCATAAAATAAATCCCTAATCAGGAAAAAAAATCATTACTTATGGGCTTTTATAGATTTGGGCAATATTTTGTTATAAGTGAATCCCAAATAAGTAGAAAAGAGTTGCTTGCTTGGCAATTCAAAACACAACACAACAAAGCACAACAAAAGAAAACAAACAACACTAGCAAACAGTCTCAGAATTATTATCCTGTAATGACTTGTACAGACTCAAATAATCTCTAATAGTGAGTTACCAAAGGGGATTTGAAAGTTCATTATAACAAATTCCTAGAGCTAAGAAAAAAAAAAAAAATTCAGACAGTTCTGCGATAATATCATGATGATGTTATGCTCATTCTGAAGTCCCTGCTGTTTGGAATTTAAATATGTTTTGTTTTGAATATTCCTTCTATCTTGCATACGAGCAGTTTTTTTCCCTAAAGAGACAATTGATCCCAGTGTATAAATGTATCAATTATATTTGAAACTTTGAAGCTGTTCAGTTTAATTCATTTGAACAAGTACTATGCTGGCCTTTGTGAAATTAACAAAGTAGTGCAGTATCAGAAGGACCCAGAGAAAGTGAAACTTTCCCAGTCAGTACAAGCAGTTTTCCTTTTCTCAAACAATTTTTTGTACTGACTTTTCTCCATAAGCTTTAAATTACTTTTTAATTTTGCACTTATTAATGAGGTCATTTACTTAAGAAGAATGCATTGAGTGCCTTTTATGTATGAAGAGTCAACAGGATAAAAAGAAGAAAGAGACATAGATCCTTTCTTCAAGTCAGTAACATTCTTCCAGGGGAAAACAAAATGTATGAAAATGTCTGTTTTCAAACAATACAGAACAATATTTGTAGGCTCCAGTCCTCGCCTCAAAATTCATACCTTGTCTTTTATTTATTGAGAGGAATGATAAAGAAAAAGAACAAAAGATACTGAAGGAACCCAAATTGGAGATAGTGTCCTCACAGACAGGGGCCAGGAAAAATGTAACTGCTTCTTGGGGGAAATATCAGTCCAGAGAGGTGAACGCAGTGACTGGTGCCTAAGGATGACACTTGAGGAGGAAGTATCTATTCGGGATTTTATGAGGTTCTTTTTTGTTTATTTGTTTCAAGTTAGTTTTGTTTTGTTTTAATATGTGAGTTAAACCTTCTTAGTCATACTACAAACCTGTATTATTTTTTAAGTAAGCTATACGCCCAGAGTGGGGCTTGAACTCATGACCCCAAGATCAAGAGTTTCATCCTCTACTGACTGAGCCAGCCGGGCGCCCCCACACCTTTAGTAAAATGTATATGGTTCCCAAATTACTTGTGAAGAATAATTAATTGTTTTTGTCTTCAGTAGAGCTTACATTTATTACAAATTCAAAGATATTGAAAGTAAATACAAGACAAAGTCAAATCTAAGATTACTAGGATAGATCCCTTCTTTATTCCCAGATATATATATTCTACATACCCATAGGCAGTTCTCCCTCTTAACCAAAATGTTGCCCTGTGCCCTTACTAACTCTCAGAGCAGAGACATTGGCCCCAAACACAACAGCTTTTAGTCTGTTCTCTCTATCCTCAACTACAATATATGTAGTCTTAATATTTACTTACATATTAAATTACTCTGAGGATTATTTATAGAAAAATAAATCACTTAATTCTGGGAAACTTCTTCCTCACTCATTGGGTTGAAATTTAGACATATAACCTTAGAAACATATTAAACATTAAACATTGCATAAAAAACATTGTTTTTTTCTAATATAGCCTATTCAATTTTATCTGTAATCATCTTGTTTTGCTTTATACAATTCTGAAAACTATCATTGAATGAAGTGATTTTTTTCAATATTTTATCTATAAAGGAATAAAAACAATAGACAAGCCCTAAATCCATTTCATAGATAGACTCTTTGCTAATCTGACATTCTTTAGTGTGATTGGGAGAAAACTGTAATGAATTTTTTTAAATTTTTTTAATGTTTATTTATTTGTGAGAGAGACAGAGACAGAATGCAAGTGGGTTAGGGGCAGAGAGAGAGGGAGACACAGAATCCAAAGCAGGCTCCAGGCTCTGAGCTGTCAGCACAGAGACCGATGCGGGGCTCAAACTCACAAGCTGTGAGATCATGACCTGAGCCAAAGTTGGTTGCTCGACCAACTGAGCCACCCAGGAGCCCCAATAATGCATTTATTAAATTTGAAATTTTAGTTAGGAATGAAAAGACATATGTGGACAGATACTGTTTTTATTATTTCAAACTGAAGTATATATCTTTAGAATAAAATTTAAGACAGGGAAAATAAATAACTGTGCTTTTAAGAAAAATAATTGCATTGGGGCGCCTGGGTGGCTCAGTCGGTTAAGCGCCTGACTTCGGCTCAGGTCATGATCTCTCAGTCCGTGAGTTCAAGTCCCCCGTCAGGCTCTGTGCTGACAGCTCAGAGCCTGGAGCCTGTTTCAGATTCTGTGTCTCCCTCTCTCTGATCCTCCCCCGTTCATGCTCTGTCTCTCTCTGTCTCAAAAATAAATAAACGTTAAAAAAAAATTAAAAAAAAAAAAAAAGAATTGCATGAAGTTCTACCTGAATATGTTTTACTGACCTCTCACCATCCTATAGGCACTAGTTCCAAAGGAGTTCAATGAAGTGTTGGTAATTAATTATCCAGGATTTTGTAATCTATTCTTCATCCCTTTTTGATTTGTGCATGAGTTTGGATTTTTAGTTTAGGACCTGGTCTTACACTCTTACATAGATTTTTCAACATTGAAGGAAAATGTTGAAAAGAACCTACTTACACTTAAATCCTAGACATATAAAAGTCCAGAGCAGATGTGTTTGTACTGGAATAGGTCAGGCCACAGAATGCATAAATACCTGACCTAAACAGTTAAGACTTTCTCTTGCAGAACATAAGGTTCAGTTATCAGATGGGTTGATTATGAGAAAAGGATGAATCTAAAAGAAATAAAATTATGAATTTTATAAATAGCATGTGAGAGATAGCAGCAGCCATAGCCCAGCATCTCCTTTACCATCAGACAATTGATGTGACCAAAGTGAGGATGGTATTCATATTGACAACGACATAGTGGGAGATGAAGATCTTTGGGAGATGGAGTGCAGGAGAAAAAAGTGTCAAAGATGATACCTGTTACATTTGAAGAGGTTGTGGTAAGAATTGTAAACAATATTAGAGAAATGGGATCTGTTGTGGAGAAGTTTAGAGTATACTTTCTAACATGTTTAGTTTAAAGTCCAAGGGAAGATGTTAAATTATGAGTAGGATGTATGAGTCTGAAAATCAAAGGAGAATTTTTCTGGTTGACATAAATTTATGATTTTTTTTTTGGTGGGTGACTGCTCTTTGAAACTCTTAATCTTCTAGTTCTTCTAGGGAAGAACTCTTAATCTTCTAGTTCTTCTAGGGAAGAAGTACACTGTGGGAGGGGGAATAGAAATCTTTAGGTAGAAACTTGAGAAATTCCCATCATTTCATGGATGCAAAAATTAATTTAAGCATGTGAAAGAAACTATAAAAAGGGTAATAATGTGTCATACACACACACACACACACACACACACACACACACACAGGAAGAGAAGTATTCAGAAGTTATCAAAATGGTTGAGACTTGATAGGAGGTAAATTAGCAGACTTTCAAATTTCATTAACTTAGCAACTTAGATATAATTTAGTATCTTGGTGGGAATGGAAGTTGCTAGTGTCACAGGAGCAAGAGACAGATGATAACAGGTTAAAAAGGGGTTTGGATGTGAGAAAAGGGGGTTATACCCGCTGACCATTTTAGATTTAGGGCTACGTAATGCAGTAGGGAAAAATCCAATTATTAGAGTTCATTAAAAAGGAAGAGAAGGAAGGGAAATTCTAGAGTGTGACAATCTAAAGAAAGTAGAGAAAATAAAATTCGAATCATGGACAGAGGAATTAGATTTAAATTGGAGGGGCACATTACCTGTTCTAACAGAAAAGAAGGCAATTAGGATGATTTAGTGGAACTCTACTACAGATTCAGCCTCACCATCATTCCTGAGTGGATTATGAGTGAGAGAGGAAGGAAGGCTGTAAACCAAAAAAAGATTTAACATGGTATCTGTCAACATCGGAACCTTTAAGAACATTGCCTCTTTCTGCCTTTTTTCTTCCTTCTTTTCTACTTTCCTTTTTTCTTCTTCCATATTAATTTCAAATATAGTGCCTGAAAAATTACCTTGAAATTTTTTTAAAGGTATGTCACATCTTTCTATCTGCACATCCAAGCTAACCACAAAATGACTGTTTCCAGTATCTCAATCCAGATATTAGCCTTTTCCTCCTATAATTCACCTACATTGATACAAATGATATACAATATACAAATGATATGAGACACAGCATGAGCAGGGCAGGGGCAGAGAGAGAGAGAGAAAGAGAGAGAGAGAGAGAGAGAGGGAGAGACAGAACTTGAAGCAAGCTCCAGGCTCTGTGTTGTCAGCACAGAGCCAGGCATAGGGCTCAAATTCACGAACTGCTAGATCATTACCTGAACTGAAGTCAGCTGCTCAACAGACTGAGCCACCCAGACGCCCCTCTTCCAAGATTTTATTTAAATTCAAGTTAGTTAACATATAGTGTAGTATTAGTTTCTGGAGTACAACTTAGTGATTCATGACTTACGTATATCATCCAGTGCTCATCCCAGAAGTGCCCTCCTTAATGCCCATCACCCTTTCAGCTCCCCACTCCAGGGTTTCTGCTTCCTTCTTTTCTACCCTCCTTTTTCCTTCTTCCATATTAATTTCAAATATAGTGCCTGAAAAATTACCTTGAAAGTTGTTTAACAGTTTCCTGGCATTCTTCTATTCTCACTACAAGGTTCAAATCTGTTAGTGCCAGCCTTAGGAAGTTTTACTTGCCGTCTCAAGGCAGTTAGTTACAAGCTACTTCTTTGCTCAGTCAAGTCTCCCTCTGTCACCAGGCTATAATTTCCTTGTAGGTAGGTAAAATACTGTATTAGCAGAATGTTTGACACATTAAAGGATTTGTTGTGTTAATGAGCACTGGTTACTTGAAAATTGTTACGTTATATGCAGAGTAATGGTTTGTTTCAGTGAGCATTGATAGGTAACCAGTGAGCAGTGTTTTCTTGCTTTCATTCAGAGAAGCAGCTACTTTTTTTTTCCTGTTTCATTCTTTAGTTGAACTGCTCTTTTTATTGCTGTTCCCACTCTAAAATTTTAGAAATAACAACTCTAGCAATATTACTGCATTAGGCTATAAGAATCCTAATGCTGCAGAGACATTTGAAGGATACTATTTTTTTCTTGTGGTTAACATTTTTGAAAGATTTAGGGTAAAAAAAATTCACAAAAGTGCATTGCCACACGCAGTTTCTTTCCGTATGAACTCCTCGGACATTGAAAGGTATAAGCATTACTCCCATTCATTTTACTGTGATGTATTTGGCAGAAAAAAAGGAATGTGGATAGAGTAGAGTTCAGAACCTACCTTGTGAACCCCGCTGCTAGGAGAGGTATTCTCAAATCTCTTGACTGTAACTGTATTATCTTGTAAATTTGCTAGGATTTGTGAGGTTTTAGGTGGAAATATCTTAGTTCAGTGACAAAAAAAAAAAAAAAACCCAAAAAACAAAAACAAAAAACCATAAACAAAACAAAACTAATCCCCACAAAGTTGGAGGTTCCTATTTCTCAGGAAGTAGGGTGCAATTGCCAGGTAGGAAATAATTAGTTATATGGCAAAGATCTCAAGAGTAGGAAGAGTTATAGAGTCAGCTTCCAGGGCCAGCTTACTACATACTAGCTGTAACAGGAACCAGGCAGATCATGTTTTAGAGTTTTAATTTCTAGCATCTGTAAAATGAATTATAAAATATAATGTATTTAGGGTCATCCAAGAAGGACATACAGAATCATGTGTTTGGAATAATAATACTTGGAATATTATAGATATATACTATCTTTATAATATTTAGGTTAAAAAATAAAGTCTATATTTGCCTCTTCCTATTTCCAATTCTCCTCTAAACTTCTTACAACATATTTCTTCCTTTTAAATTATTTTTAAAGAACACTAGTATTCCATGTAATTAGTAACATCAGTAGAATTTTCTTGGTTTTCATTTTAAAGTACTTTTTTTTTATTAGTAATGTCACCTTTTTTATATGTGAAGTTTCCATGTACACTTGGGGCTTTATATTTTGCTCTGTAGTCTAGTTTTGTGCAAATAGCAAACTGTTCTATTGACATTGGAAAATAACTTTGTATCTATCATGTAGCAAATCCTCATAATGTGCTGTTCTTCATGAAAAATGTTTTGTTGGCTCTTGGCCATCTGTATTCCTAGACACATTTTAGTATTGCCAATTTTCACTGAATAGAAAAAAAAACTATTGGAATTTTTTGTTGGAATTGCATTTTATACATTGAATAATTTGAGAAGATGGACATCTCTGTGCTATTTAGTATTAATGACATTTTATATATCCTTTCATTTCATTAGATTTTTAAATGCTTCTTAGTAAACCTTTACAGGTTAATTCACAAACTCTAAACACTTGTCTTCTATGTATTCTTCAATATTTTTCAATATTTTTGCTGCTCTGTAAATGGCATATTTTTTTAAAATTATATTTGCTGTTTCTTGTGGGAATATGTAGAAATCAATATGATTTTTATAGATTGATTTCATGATTCAGCATCACAAAACTTACTTATTAATACTCATGATTTGTTTGTAAATTTGTTTGAGGTACAAAATATTATCTGTGGCCAACTTATTTGACTTATTCAACTTGTTCAACTATTATATATATATACATATATATATATATACACATATATATAGTTATGAACATATATTTTATATTATTTGTTTTATTCCTAATTTTAGAAGAGAATGAGATGTTTATAAAACACTATATAACATCTTGCTCCGTTTGAAATGCAGACTCTGTAAAGCAAAATATGTACATATATAATATATACAAATATGAAAATTGATATATAATATATAAATATATAAAATATATAAATATATAAAATATTATGTATGTATATTATATATACACATACATACAGTTAAATATTGGTTTTCAAGCATAATTCATTCCAGAAACATGGTTATAATCCAAAACACTTGTATATCAAAATGAATTTCCACATAAGAAATAATGGAAACTCAGATGATTCATTCCACAACCCAAAAATATTCATATAAAAATGATTACAACACTGTAGTGTAATAGAAAATAATAAAGGAAATACAAAATATAAAGAAAAATAAATTAACCTGCACTTATCTTTAAAAACTTTCATGGCTGGTGTGAGAGAGACAAGAGAGAGGAGGATTATTGTGCAGGACGACTTTCAGTATCATTAACGGAATCACTGCTATCTATTGGCTCAATGAAATCTTTTTCTATATGGCAGCCATTGTATACGCTTGCATGGATGTTGACTACAGTACAGTATTAATAAACTCTTGTCATTGTCATCTTCTCATTACATTTAAGGTAACGGACAATAAGACACCAGAGGAAAGGGTCTATATCTGAAGGCAGCCTGCATGACCTAAAATAAAACAAACCATTCCTAACAAGCTTACTCGTGTATGGAAAAGCAAACGACTGTCCATAGGTGCTTCCAAGTGATAAAAAACACACTGGTGCCAGTTGTGGGCACCTTCCAACGTTCTGAAAATTCACTGATTTTTTGCCAAACACCACACCCTGAGACTAAGCATCCGAGAATGGGAGATGATCACCCACAATCCTGCAGTGAGAGACAGAGAGAACCATTGGCTCAGTTGTGATCATGTGAAATTCAGCATCACTTACTACTCATATTGTAAGACATTGCTCATTTGTGAAGTTAAAATTTAGTAGAGGTGTTTGCTTGTCTTGCAGAACACTCGCAGAAAAAGTTACTTGCAAGCCAAGGTTTTACTCTGTGTGTGTGTATGTGTGTGTGTGTGTGTGTGTGTGTGTGTGTGTGTATAAAACATTGTCTTGGGAAGGTTGTTCTTAAATGTAGTTATCTCATATATCATAACTCAAACAAACAAACAAACAAACAGAATGATAGGTGGGGGCATACATGAACCTAAATAGATGCAAGGTATCTGAAGTTTATGAGAAAGGGCATAAAGCCAAACCAAATTAATTGTGAAAATGATATGCCTTGTATTTTGTAACTACCAAGAAACCACTAAAATAATGTAAAGTATAGCAAATAGACAAAATGGAATTCTAAAGGCAAAATTAAATATTAGAAAAGAATGAAGGAACAGGTGAACAAAGGAAAGAAGTAAAATCGAGAGAGGAATAGAAAACAAAAAAGTGCTAGATAAATTTAATCATTACTAAATTTATTAAATGAAAATGAACTCTCTTCTCCAGTTAAAAGACAGAATGCTTATAAAATAAAACTCAACTACATGGTATCTACTAAAGGCAATCTTTTAAAAATGGACAGAGGTGTATAAAGTAAATGAATGGAAAAAGAAAGCCATGCAAGTGGTAATTTAGAAGACTAAATCCAACAAGTGTGAGATGCAGTTTTGTCCAGGACACTACTTGACATTATGCTATATGCAAAAACTAATCTCAATAAATTTAGAAGCATATAATCTATATGCACATAGACAGTCTGTGAGTCAAAGAAGAAACACAGATAGAAATTTCTGATAGTTAATTTTATGTGGCAAATAGACCAGTCCAAGGATTGTCCAGATATTCGATCAAACATTTTTCTAAGTGTTTCTGTGATAGTATTTTTGGATGATACTAACATTTAACTTAATAGAGTGAGTAAAGCAGATTGTCCTCTCTAAAGTAGGTGGGCCTCATCCAGTTAGTTGAAGGCTTGAATAAATCAAAAAGCCCAACCCTTCTCTGAGTAAGAGAATCCCTCCTAGTTGGCAGCCCTTGAACTGGGATATTGACTTTTTTCATTACACACCTATTAGAATGGCAAAACTCCAAAACACTGACAATGTAAAATGTGAAACAATAGAAACACCCATTCATTGATGATGAGAATACAAAATGATACAGCCACTTTGGATAACAGTTTGGCAGTTTCTTACAAAACCAAGCATGCTCTTCCATATAGTTCAGCAATCACACTTGTACCAGTTACATTCTCTAGAGAAACAGAACTAATGGGATAGATACATAGATATGTAGAAAAGAAAATTTATTCCAGGCTTTGGCTCATATGATTATAGAGGCTGACAAGTTCACAATCTGTCATCTGCAAGCTGGAGAACCTGGAAAGACAGTGGTATAATTCAGTCAGAATTCACATGCCTGAGAACCAGGGGAGCCAGTGGTATAAGTCCCAGAGTCTAAAGGGCAGGGAACCAGGAGCACCGATGTTCAAGGCCAGTGAAAGATAGAAGTCCCAATTCAATAAGAGAGAAAATTTGCCCTTCCTTCACTTCTTTGTTCAGTTTGGCTCCCAGTGGGAATCAAATGTTAATCCATTCCAGAAACACTCTCACAGGCACACCAAGAAATGTTTTAACAGCAATTTCAGCCTTCCATAGTCCAGTCAAGGTGACACATAAAATTAGCCATCAAAATGCTGCTTGAAAACTTACGTCCACCTAAAAACCTGTATAGGGGGTGTCGATAGTGGTTATATTCATAAATGCCCAAACTTGGGCAATCAAGATGTCATTAAGTAAGTGAATGGACAATTTTGTGGTATATTCAGATAATGAAATATTAGTCAACACTGAGAAGAAATGAGTTATTCAGCCATGGAAAGGCATAGAAGAACCTTAAATGCGTATTACTAAGTGAAAGAAGCCAATCTGAAAAGGCTATATCCTGTTTGAATGCAACTATATGATGTTCTGGAAAAGGCAAAACCATGGAGACAGTAAAAAGTCATGTTGCCAGGGGGTAGAGGGTAGGGAGAGATGAACAGGTGGAGCACAGGGTTCAGAGCAGTAGAACTATTCTGTATATTACATTTATGGGTACAAGTCATTATATATTTGCCAAAACTCATAGAATGTACAACACCAAGAGTGAACTCTAATGGAAACTATTAATTTAGGGTGATGATGTATCAATGTAGTTTCGTTAATTATAGCAAATATACCACTCTGTTGAAGGATATTGATAGTGAGGGAGCTGTGTATTTTAGTGTGTGTGTGTGTGTCATGGGGGGGAGGGGGGATGTGAGAGATTTCTGTGGAATTAAGATTATAATTACATATAGATCTTCTTGAAGAATGAAATCACTCAATAATGGTAGCTTAAACAAGGTAAAAAAAAAGTTTAGATCTTGCTCATGAGGTCACCTGGAGTCATGTGGACCAGAGCTGATAGGCCATCTCTACAAAGTATGCAGGGACCCTCATTCATTCCCTCTCACAATTCCTTAGGTATGGCCTTGATTTTGTGGGTTGAGATGACATCTGTTTTTTCCAAGTAGTGGGACAAAGGAGAAGAAACAACACGTCCTCAGGGATATCCCTCCTAGAAATGTCCTTCTAAGCTACCCACATTTTTTTGAGTTACATAACAACATCTAACTGGCAGCAAAGTTAAGAAAATAAATGTAATATTCTGGTATGCCGTGTACCAAACAGTATAGACTATCAGTATAGATGAAAACATGTATGTATTTATATATAACTCTTAATTTTTCCACAGTTTCCATTATATATTCATATTGTCCACACTTTCTAAATGCCAATATGAAGGTGAGGTTACATTTAGTTATGTGATTTATACTCTGGATAAAAGAATTATAGACTGTGTCTGTAATGAACATAATCACCTCTAGCATTGAGACTGTATCACTTATCCATCTATCTATCTAGATATTTATCATCTATCTATCTATCTATCTATCTCTTCCAGCTAAACATACTTACAGATGGATATTTATTGTTATCATTAAATTATTTTTAAATGGAAGAGAGGAAACTGATCATATAGGAAAGTCTTGGTGTATTATCATTTTCTAAGTGATCTGTAATCAAATAGGTTTGAGAATAACACCTACTAAAGAATACTGTGACTATGAGCAAAAGTGTAGAATCAAATGCAGCTGGTTTCACATCCCAGGTCAAATACTTACTGTCTATTTAGATACTGCAGAAAATATTTAATCTAAGTGTCTCTGACCTTAAATATTATAATCTCTAGAAATAAGTTAGTATAAATTGGAGTTGCCATTAGGATTAAATAACATCTATGGCTATCACGATGATTATTTACAACTAAGATAATCCATATTTGCAAAAAAAAAAAAAGTTTAAGCTAGAAGTATTTCATTATATATGAGTTAATTCACAGAAACTCCAGGAGGTCAAGGGAATTAGGGCCACAGACTACAGATTGTTCGCACAAATACAATTTAAAACAAGGCTTAATTCTCCTTATTGAATATAATGGAAGAGACTTCTCATCCTCTCTTTTTCTTAGAGCATTTACATTAGAAACTGTAATTATTGAGTACTTTCTCCTCCCTTTGAAATATATATAAATTCTTTTGAAAGTATATAGATCTTTTGTGAGCTTTATTAGTCACTAATGCCTTCTTATGGAATCAGGAACCATCTAATTGAAAGGTAAACATTAAGGAAGATAATACCTCTATCTCCAGTTTCTCTGAGAGGGTAGGAGCGTAATTCCAGTGGGCATCCTTGCTCTGAGTTGCAAAACTACCTCCTGTGGTAGAGATAGGAGAAGTTTGTTTTTCCTCTGGATCAAGCCAATTAGCTAACACAGATGGTTACCACAATACCAGGTGTATCTAGGATGAATGAACTGTGTGTGACAAATGGTGCTGTCAAATCCTCTTCCTTGAGGACTAGTCATTGTTTTTCTCAAGAACATGTATATAATGAATTCTATCTATTTGGATACATACAAGGTGAGATTTCTTTTTATCTTTGCACTCTCTTAGCAGATTGTCTGTGATATGCATCACATTCTGGCTGAATGCTTATTCAATAATAAAATAGTTTTCTTTCTCTATTACCTTTGTAGAGAGGTTTCCTGGTTTGAAAGAAGATTTTGTTTTTATTACATTTCCCTAACACTTTCAAGACATAATTTCACCAAATACACGTGTCAGCTCCAAGATATTGGTTGGCATTGTGAGGGAGCAAGGATTTTCAGTTTGCTCCACTAACAGAGGCACAGGCTAATTCTGCCACAACCTCTGACATTACTGCTTCTGAAAGAAAGGTGCCTCTCCCTGTACTTCACCACACTTCCTAAAGGGAAATTCTTAAACACCTTTCTTGTGAATATTCTACACATACACCTTGAACAGGTGCATCTGACTGACAATTGTCACATTTCTGAATGTGAAGCCTCAAGGAAAGCTGGAAGAGTGTGTTCTCACTTCCTAACTTGAGGAAGCAGAACAAAATGTGACAAATGAAAGGTGATGGTTTTCCAAAAACATAAACAGTAACCACTAATGTTCACTATTTGGCTTTAAAATAAGACATCCATCATTTTTCTTTTGCACTTAAATTTTCAAGAAAAAGAAATACTAATCAGTTTCCAAGCAAAAATAGCAAAAAAATAATTACAACAACAAAAAATGAACCAGGCTAAAAATATAATTTATATATATATATATATATATATATACACACACACACACACACACACACACACACACACACACACACATATACACACACACACACACATATATATATATACACACAAATTAAATTTAAAATGTAATGCCCCCTTAGGACTCCTTTTTCTATTCTTACTGGCAGAGAAGTGGCACTAGTAAAACAACCTTCGGGGTCATGTGCTGGTGACAATGGCCACCCTATCAGCCCTGGACTACTTAGCCTGGACTATTCTGGGCAAGATAAATCAGCTTTTACTTTTTGAAAAGCCATTGTAGGTTGGTTTCTTTTTATTAACACAGAATAGCCCATACCCTGATGTTTGTTTCGTATTGATATAACTGATATCCTAAAATGTATAGCATTTAATTAGTTGTTTGAACAACATGTGGCAAAGAAGGAGATACCACAGGCTGAAAACACAGTAAATAAAAGGGGAAACTTTGCAATTTAGAATTAAGCCCAGAAAGTGTCTTTGAGTATTAATACTTTCACATGAGCGGTTGAAAAAAAATGAGTCCAGATTAATGGACTTTGAGGAAATTACATTACCAATGAAACCTCAAAAATGTATAACAGAAGTCTGGGATTGTTTTTTTTTTTTTAATTTTTTTAACGTTTATTTATTTTTGAGACAGGGAGAGACAGAGCATGAACGGGGGAGGGTCAGAGAGAGAGGGAGACACAGAATCTGAAACAGGCTCCAGGCTCTGAGCTGTGAGCACAGAGCCTGACGCGGGACTCAAACTCACAGACCGCGAGATCATGACCTGAGCCGAAGTCAGACGCTTAACTGACTGAGCCACCCAGGCGCCCCATGGGATTGTTTAATTCTTAAAGTAAGCTGTGGTACCCTTATTCTGCAGTGGCAGCAATGTCATGAAAAGGCTAAGAATTCTCAGAAAAGCATACTGCCTGACATTCTCTTTAGATAGGATCATGAGGGATAAAAGATAAGGAAGACTCAAAGGGAGAGCAAATCCAAGGACCATAGATGATGAGACATAGGAATTATTATAAAACAGCTGCATGAGCAGCCCCAAATGGGCCACAAAAGAACAACTCTACTGATAGTCAAGTCCACCCTTAGACCTAGTCACAGAAGGGCATTGCCCTGACACCATGGGCTTCAGAAGCCCTATGTATCTCAAAATACATATACCAGAAAAGTACCAAAGAATTCATGGGTACCCATATAACTCAAGGTGCTGCACTTAAGTAAACTGTACCTGCACCAAAATACTTTGAACTTTTGTGGATGTTACTATCACTAGAGGACACTGATTATGTGAGCAGGGAGGAAGTGAAGAGTGAAAGCACATAAGTTAAAAGAAACCAGGTTAAGGTTATTTTCATATCCTTTCAGACAGTAAGAATTCAAGAATCTTTGTAACAACATGTGATTTCTGGATAGTGCCAAAATTTTTTTCAGTTTTCTGTTTCTTTGTGTATTCTACTGCATGTTCCTGGAATTGCTTGCAAATTAAGGCAGTATTTCCAGCAGGTTTACATGGTAGCTATTGTATATTTTACAATATGAAACAATTCGCATTATTTCAGTTTATATGTATATAAATTGAATTGAATTGGATGCATATACACACACTCATATTTATATATACATTACACATACATTACATACATATACGTACATTGTATCCATGAAGTGTGATAATATTTTGTTTTCATTTTGAAACTTCATGGACGATAAAAGCAGAGCATATACTTTTGTGTTGGTGTGAGGAGACATGATTTCAAAAGCTCTGATAGCAGTGACACTGGGCTAAATCAAAGAATAAATATTATATTTTTTAGATCTCTCCAAAATTGAACATCTTTTTGATGTTGTATTGCATTTGACATTAAAGTTATTCAAGATCAAATTTAGGAATGCCAACTAAATGCAATTAAAATAATTAGATTTAATTTAGACTATTTGAAAATTGGCAGATACAAAAATTAATTTTGAATATGCTCTTCAGTTATTCTACATGAACTGTTGATTATTATAACTATTACTAGCAATAATTTATAAAATAGATCTAGGCTTGGCTACTTCAAAATACTCTAACAATTTAGAAAAAATGCTTAATTAAGCTGAAAGTGGAAGCTAAATATGCAATAAAAGTGACATCTCAATAAAATATAGGGAACTTAGAACAAGGAAATGATGTGTATTGCATGAAAGAATACATGTGCAACATAATGTACATACATTATAACATATACAATATAGTGTACATACATTAACATATGCATATAACATGCATATAACATATGCAACATAATGTACATACATTATAACATATACTGTATATAACATATAACTGTATATGTTATAATGTATGTACATTATGTTGCATATGTTATAATGTATATACATTATGTTGTATATGTATGTTTATACATATAAACTAAATTAAAATCTGTGAAGATTATTTGTAGGGGCCACTATAGTTTGCAATGTAGTCTTAACTAAAGAGAGTATTAAACAAATAAAGCAATGCATTATTCTAATTTTTAAAATAATATGTTAGTAGTGAACATTTTGAAAGAAAAAGAGCATAAGAAATATTTTTTGGCTCTGGATGCTCATTTAAGAGTTATAAAAATGATCAAGGTATAACTAATAGTAATTTGACAGACTTAGAAGGTAAAGTTATAAAAATAGAAGATAGAGTTATAAAATGATCAGGATATAACTAAGAGTAATATGACAGACTTAGAAGATTTCTGTAAAATTTTCAACAATGATAAGAAAAAATATAAATATCATATGGAAAATTCATGGTTGATTTCTGAATCTAAATATTGTTCTACCAGTTTATTAATAATTTTATTGGCTACTGACTCAGCAGAGGGACCTTATTTCCAAATTACATTTAATTAAAAAACTACAGACTATAATGATTTAAGAATAGTTGCCTAACAAAGCATAGTATCAAAGGAACATAATATATGATATGTGATTATTCATCCAGATATTTATGGCTAATTAGCAGAACACTCAAGTACAATAATACTTACATTTTGTAGTTTTTAAAAGATTTAGCTAACTTTAAATTTTTATAAAGGCAATAGATTTGCATTTTTAAAAATTTTCTTGTTAAGAAGGTATAGTTTGGGGATGCCTGTATGGTGCAGTCAGTTAAGCAGTGTCGGACTCTTGATTTCAGCTCAGGTCATGATCTTCCGGTTCCCCAGATAGAGCCCCAGGTGGGGTTTTGCTTAAAAACATGGAGCTGCTTGGGATTCTTTCTGTCTCTGCCCCTCCACCGCTCTCTTAGACTCTCTCTCTCTCTCTCTCTCTTAAAATAAATAAACTCAAACAAAAAAGAAAGTACAGTTTGTCAAGTTAGAACCACAAAATATATTTTATTTAATAGTTAGCACTATATATAGTTTTAAATAATTAGATATATTGTAGGTGGTCGTCGTTTTGTATGTTTGTTCCAGATCTCACAAATTTTAAGGGCGAACTCTCGCCATTTCAGGTAGTATTCAAAATTCCTGACCAGCAACATTTACAACTGCTATCAATACCTGACTGTTGTGTGTCTAAATGCTTTGTATTATCTCTTCCACAGAAGGAATGAGTGTGCTCAAAGTGGAGGAAACATGGAATTTGGTGGAAACTGTTAACCACTTTCTAGTATCCATAGTTCAGTTTTTCCTATTAGAATAGAATCCCTCATCTTTTGTCTGCCCATAACTTGCTCAGCAAGAGTTTCATTCTCTTGGACCCTGGCTAAATATGAGTGAGTGAATGCAACAGTATTCTTACAGAATCTTGTTCTAGGCTTTATTCTTCTTTACCTTACTGTAGATAAATATTTGAGATATGGTGATGTCTAGAGAAAGTACAGAATTCTTGTGATGAGCAGGAGAGCTGCACTGTCAGCCATGGACTGCCTCCCTCTAATTAAACTATAGTCTACAGACTGTTTTTGTAAACGAGGTGTTATTGGAACACAGCCATGCTCATTCATTTAGTTGTCTACTGCTACTTTTAAGCTCCAACAGTAAAATTGAGTAGCAATAACAGAGACCATATGGCCTTTATTGAAAAATCTTTCCGGGTTCTGCACTACATTATTAAATGAAAGGATATGCATTTTATACAAACCATTTTACTTTGAGTATCATCGTCTAACAGATTAGCATTTATCCAAACTAATATAATCTCTGCAACTGAAAAAAAAAAAAAAACAATTCTTAACTGTATCTAAGGGAACAGTTTTTCCCCCAAAAGCACATAAATGAAAGACAACTCAATTTAAATTTTAAACTAATCCATGAAGGCAAAAAGTGTGGTTACCATGAAGGCTAACCATGCAGTAGGTGTCAATTGTTGCCGAAAATGACATTTAAGAGCTGTTGTAATTCTGGGTCTCAGCACTGTGAAAAGTGTTCTCATGAAATTTAAGTTAATCAGTTAAATGACAATGAAAGTCAATTGAATTCAAGCTTTGAAATATTCCAAGAGTGGAATATTGCCTAATATGGAAGCCAAGTCAAAGCAAAACAAACACCAGTAGTAACAATGTATGATTAGTAAATATTGTATTATGTTACCATTACTAAAAAAAAAAAGAAAAAGAAAACCTGTGTAATATAAATCCTTTAAAGAAAAAGGAACTTGCTGTAGAATACTTTAGTGTATTTCTACTTAATGGTTTTTGTGAGCTATATGACAGAAAGGTTAGCTCTCACTAATAGTTTTTGTTATGCTCCAAATTGTAGTTTATATTATGTGACCTAACTGATTTGAAAGCCTCATCAAGTACTTAATTCTCAGTTTTCAATCCCAACTAGAAATTTACTGTAAGATAAATATATTCATGCTAATTGAATCGTAAATGCAAGCATCCATTGATTTAACGAAGATTTAAATTATTTCTAGAAACAATTGTTTGTTAAAATAAATTGTGACCTATAAATGTTTACACCTCTTTCAATGCCTGTGTATTTCAGAAAGAAATTATCTTGAAGTATGTGTGGGGTTTTTTTAGGTTTGTTTGTTTTCCTTATCAAAATTAAACAGACTGGAGGAAGCTGGAATAAATGCTGGGGAGAGATTTAGGTGACACAGAGGATAAGGCTTATGGTAGGAGCAGCACCACAGATGACTGAGACGTGATGACATCTCTGTCCTGCTTGTGAAGCTCATCAGCACTGGAGACTGAGCAGACCCACAGAATTTAATTTCAAGGAGGAAGACAAGAAGTTTTTGTTTTTGTTTTTGTTTTTGTTTGGAAGACCATAATTTGAAGGAATTGGCCTTTGATTCACTCAGTTCTCAGGAGAAAAGTAGGAAAAGGATGTGTCTTAGTCTGTTCAGACCGTTATTACAAAATGCCACAGACTGGAGGTTTAAAAAAACAGAAATTTATTTCTCACAGTTTTGGAGTCTGGAAGTCTGAGATCCAGGTGCCAGCATGGTCATGTAGGGCACTCCTCTGGGTCACAGAGTTTTTGAGGTGTCCTCACATGACTGACGGGTCAAGAGAGGTCTGTAGGGTCTCTTTTATTATCACATTAATCCCATTCATGAGGGGACTTAATCATTTCCCAATGGCCCTGCCTCCTAATTACCATCATAAAGGGCATCGGGATTTCAACTATGAATTTTGAGGAAACACAAAAGTTCAGACCATACCAGGGTGTAAATATGAAGCCCAAGTTCCAGATGCAGTATATTACCTGGAAACACAAGTCAAAAGCCATACATGGACAGCAGTGTTTCTCAGCAGCCGTAGTGACAACAGGGGGATGCACTTACTGGCACTGAAGGCTTACATGAAGCCTGAGCTACTTGCTCCATTGCAAACAGATGACATCATTCCAAAAAGCAGGAACTCCCTCAGAGCAATCCTGCAGCAAGTACCTAATTGGAATCCTCAGGTCATTTGTTACATGTACCTTAAAGAATTATATTTTTAAAAAGATTCAAAGAAACTGGCTTAGATATATAATCAAATAGACAGATAGTCATTGGGAGTTCCTGCTCTCTTAAAATTAAATCCATTGCAGAGTGATGCAGACAGCAGCCACTCAAAAGTTTCCATATGTTCTAGTAGAGATGTTGTATCTTCTCATTCTCAGAAGTGAATTTTGAACTTCCATTTAATGGGTATTTTCATGAATAAAAAGCTTGATATGTTTCCTGACAAATACAGCACAGCTGTATTACGTGGTCATTTGAATCTCACCAACAACAAATCTGCCACAGTCTGTGCACTGGCTCCTACGGCTGCTGCCATCTTCACCCAGCCCACCTCTGCCTTCAGCCTACCTGCCCACTGGACATCTTTCTAAAATTATAAGTTGTCACTTCAATTTGCCTGGCTCTCCACAGAGCCACGGAACACAAAATCCTACCTGTTGACAGTTTTCATCAAAATGGTATCATCTATAAGGACCAGTAAGACATAAGCCTAGGACTCCCCTGAAACTTCATCGATACTTTGGTTAACTTCTTCAGAAGTGTCCAAAGCCTTTATAAGAAAATCATTTGCTATCACTCACATAAGTTATAAAAGGAAAGTTTTAAAAAATAGGGAAAAAGACCAAGTAAAGTACTATGATTTTGAGATTGTTGAGGAAAAGGGGAAGATGTTAAAAAGGAGAGGGGACTGCCGAGCTAAATAACTACAGTCAGAATTTGAGTGAAGGAGTTAAGGAGGGTTGTGCTGCTTCTACAGAGCCTTCATCAAAAGTTGAACTCTCAGATTATTTGATAAATTGTACTGATATCGTCTCTCATTATCAACATCAGAATTACAACATAGACTCTAGTGCTCAGTTTAGTGAGTATAGGACCTTGCATGCCAGGACAGGGGCTGTGGCTAGATTTATTAAACTGGATGCACAAGGGAAACACTTTTCTCCAATTCTAAAGATATCAGAATGTTCATGAAGAAGTCTTATAAACACACCAAAGAACAAGCAGTTTAGTCATAGTTATGATAAAGAAAACTCAAAGTATCTTCCATAACAGGGTGGCTCATATTAAAAGACAAATAGATTAACTTCACCAAATGGTAAGCAGGTCATAGCAGTAGAACTCTTCTTGTATTGGAAGGTGTGTGGGGGGGGGGGGGAAGATGTAAATAATTTTAAGCTTATTTAGTATTAAAAAGAAGCAACATGGGGCGTCTGGGTGGCTCAGTTGGTTAAGCATCTGACTTCGGCTCAGGTCATGAACTCGCGGTTCATGAGTTCAAGCCCTGCGTCGGGCTCTGTGCTGGCAGCTCAGAGCCTGGAGCCTACTTCGGATTCTGCCTCCCCCTCTCTCTGTTCCTCACCCGCTCACACTCTGTCTCTCTCTCAAAAATAAATAAAGATTAAAAAATATTAAAAATAAGAAGCAACAAACAAAATTAAACAAATTCATGTGTTTCAAGATATTATCTTATAAATGTGTTGCCAGAAGTATCTTTTTATATATTAGTATCTTTTTTCAAATTATTTTTTAAAAATATATCAACTGATCCCACTGTTACAGCTGAAGAGTTGAGACAGAGCATCACAGAGACATCCATATAAAATGAACAAAATAAGCTATACTGAGATAAACACTTCAGAGATTAGTCAAAAAGGATTCTAAGAAAATACTCAATTAAAAATAGCATATGTCACATACATAAAACATGAATTCTTCACTAACAACATAGTATAATACGTTTATATCAAGGAGGAATGCATTGATTTCTATTTTATTTCTATATATAAGTGTAAATTTTTTCTCAAATTATTACTTTTAGACTGAATCATAAATAGATTGACAATATCCTGGCAGCATTAAAAAAATAAGTAACTGATAATTTGAATTAGCTATTAATGCTAGCATGACAATATTATAAGAACCTTATTTCTATTATCAGAGCCTTTGCAAGTATAACTTTTTTTCCATCTTTCTGAAATGATCTTTGTCTAATCTAAATTATTTTATCATTAATGTATATTTCTTAGTGAGATCTAGGATCTTTAGCTTGTATGTGCCTTCTTTTTGTAGGTCTTCATAGTGGTCTGTTCTTTTGTTTATTTATTTATTTATTTATTTATTTATTTATTTATTTATTTTTTTTTGAGAGAGCGAGCACATGAGCAAGGGAGGGGCCGAGGGAGAGGGAGAGAGAGACTCCCAAGCAGGCTCCACACTGTCAGCACAGAGCCCAATGTGGGGCTCAGACTCACAAACCTTGAGATCATGACCTGAGCCAAAATCAAGAGTCAGACACAACTGACTGAGCCATCCAGGCACCCTCATAGTAGTATGTTCTGTTCCACCAAACACCTAGAACTCTTTATTTAATTTTTAGCTTTTCCACAAGACGCTATTCTCACTGAGGGACATGCCTATTGTACTCAAAGCCTAGGAATATGGGATAAATCACAGGAATGTTGCCCTTGCAGAAGACATGAATGAAGTCATAATACTTTCCAATTTACAATATTGAACATTTCAATAGTATATAATTATAAATATAATAATATATATGGTATATATAATGGTATATAATTATATATATTTTATATATACACTGCTTTTTAAAAATCTACATTGCTTTGGGAAATTAATTCCTGCTTCCTGCCTTGAAATTTTATAAGAATCATTGAGCCATTCTTTTAATAAAGGGAGTTTTGGAATTGGATATATCTTTGTAGGAAATAATCTTTCCTACACTTAGGACACTTTAACCAATTTCTGAGAGCAGCACAGAAGTCTTTTTCCTAGCTATGGAAAAGAAAAAAAAGAAATATTAATGAAATATGTTCATGCAGTAGGTTACTACTGAACAATGCTGCATATTAACACAGAGCTATTTGTATAGTTAAGAAAACTAAAGGATTATTAAATGATATAGTAGTTGGTGAAGTTCAAAATATAGATATTTTGAAAAATGGAAATCTAATATAAATAGATTAGAACAAGATGTCTTGTATATGTGGTATAGCTTCATTATATGCATAGCAAAATAGCCTTGGGTGAGAAGGAACTTAAGATTTTTTCTGACTTCATGAGAGAAGAAACTGGAAAATAGTGTCACATATAATTTGCGGTTTTCAACTCCCTAAAAGTTGGAACAGAATTTACCTTTGACGTGGTCTTTATCTTTGTTCTTGAGGTGGGGGAGAGCTGGTTGGCTTTTATTAATGTAAAAATAAAACTAAAAAAATCATTATTAATGAAAAGTTTGCCTGAATAAATTATTTTTCTGCATAAAATTATAAAAGATTATAATAATTATAGGCAGTTTCATTTTAAGTTTATTTATAAATATTTATTTTAAAATATGAATTAAAACAATGTTGCTCCTGTATATATTTTTTTTCCATAATTCAGACAGATTTCCACAGACCAAAAACACAGACCCATGAATGATTAAAGTGAGATCTGAAAGGTTTTTTGTTTTTGTTTTGTTTTTTACTTTTACTGAAGAAGAGATGGAAAATGAGATAAAGTGAGCTGGATGCAGCTGAAAGGAGACATGATTTACATCTCCCATGGCGGGTGCTATTTTAAATGAAGTAATCCAGACCTTGGAGCACACTGAAAGTGCTTTATAATGTTCTTAAAAGAGTGTGAAACCACACTCTTCAGCAAAGAGGGAAAGATCTCTCCCATGCTGGGCACAGGATAGAAAATGAAAGGCATTTCCATCTCCCCAAAATTCAGCGAAGGATAAAACCTCATGTGGCTCACAAGGGTGATCTATAGCACAGGCAGAATCAGGGTTCAGGAGAAGAGTCTCAGAGCCCAGGAACTCTATCTTACTGTTCTGAGCAAACATAAGCTAAAATGCAGCGTCATTTTCTTAAAAACCTTAGAAACACACAAAGAGAGATAATTTTCCAGTAATTAAGTGATGTGTCCCTGAGAATTAAAAATTATAGGGGCTCCTGGGTGGCTCAGTCGGTTAAGCATCTGACTTCAGCTCAGGTCATGATCTCCTGGCTGGTGAGTTCGAGCCCCATGTCCGCAGGCTCTGTGCTGACAGCTCAGAGCCTGGAGCCTGCTTCAGATTCTGTGTCTCCCTCTCTCTCTGTCCCTTCCCCCTAGCTCTCAGTCTCTCTCTCTCTCTCTCCCCCGCCCAAAAAAATAAATAAATCTTAAATTTAAAAAAAATTAAAAAATTATATTGCAATGTGACCTTAATTTACTCACAAGACTAATGACCAAGACATTTATGGTTGTGTTTCACACATGGTGCTTCATCTTGGTATTATCCCTTTTCATTATAGGGACTTACTTTGGTTTTGCACTTAACTTCCAGAAACAGTTTAGAAATTGAGGTCATTATTAGTGACTGAAATAAAAACAACTGAGTTTCATAATGGCATAGGAAAAATCTGTTAAGAATCAGGATTGCCAGATAAAATACAGGATGCCAGGTAAGAACTTTTGTTGTTGTTGTTGTTAATATGTCTTCCAAAATATTGCATGGGGTGTACATTACTTAAGTGAAAAATTATTTGTTCTTTATCTGAAATTAAAATTTAAGTGGGAATCATGTATTTTTATTTACTACATGTTGCAACCCTAACAAGAACGCCTAAGAAATACATTCCAATTAGTGGAAGGCAGTGTTGCCCAAATGTTTTCACACCATAACCTACAAAATATGTGTCCAGCATATGTTGGCAAATGGAAAGGGTGCTTGTGTGGTAGATGTAGTGAGCTGGGGGACTCCAAACTATTTTGGGCTCCAAGCACATCAGTAACATATCATGGCTCACTGTACACAGGTGAGTGAGTCTACTCTCATGAATGCAGAATACATTACTGAGGGAAAGATGTCTGACTTGTTTTACATACATATATGACTTCTGTTCCATTCACAAATGTCAGTTCCTAAGAACTCCAAGAGTCCTACATGTTTTCAAATATTTTCTTTCCTCACCTCATGAGAAACATAGAGAGGCATTTTGATAAAGAAAGTTGAATATTTGTAATCAAATAGACCTAAGTTTGAATTTTAGTTCTTCCACCTACCAAATAACTCTGTGACATGGGAAAAATACATATAACCATACTGGTCTGTTTCCGTATCTATAAAATGTACATAAAGTTGCCTAAAGTAGGATTAGTGTCAAAATATATGTAAAATCAGTTGTGTAATACCTGATAAGTCACTCATAATCGAAAGGTATTTTTACTAAATACCATGAAACGACTTTCTGTTCAGCTTCTTTAAAGATTTTATGCCAGCACACAGTGATTCCATTCCTGGTGTTGGGCAATAGCAATAAATTAGAACTCTCAGTTTAGATAAATGCATTCTTACAAATTTCCTGAAGAATATGGGTCCTATAAGGTCTTCACTGAAAGCAATTTTTCAAATCTACCTCTTTGGGCAATATTATTACCACTGTCTTTCTTGGAGTTACTATTACTTAAGGCACTTCATGGTAATGACATTTACTTTCAGTGAGAGCTGGTTTAGAAGCAGCTTGTTCAATATAAATTCATAAATGATTCTGCAGATCTCATATGTTACTTAAACAGTATTCTTTGTATGAGGACCAAAGGGAGATTATCTATCTATCTACCCCATCTGTGTGTGTGTGTGTGTGTGTGTGTGTGTGTATCATCTATCTATCTATCTATCTATCTATCTATCATCTATATCTGTCTTTCATCTATCTATCCACCCACCTATTTGGCCTATGAAGTATCCATTCCTCTTTTATATTAAGAGCATCCCAACTTCATCTATTTCATTTAGGATATCACCTGTTCTTGATTATATTCTGTGTACATGGGGCTCTAAATGAAATAACCTTGTCATATATGAGGTGAAGGATGGGCACTTAAAAGCTCTAAGAATTGAACGTTCTCTCCTGGAATTTCAAATCCTGAGCAGGATATAGTTTGAAATTTATTTCAAAAAAAAATAAGCAAATATGAAACACACAAAGATTTTTTATTTCAAATGAAAGAAGTTTGGAGATAGAAGACTGTGAGCCTGGTGTGATGGTTCCATAAACCCCAGGAACCAGATTCCTTCTCTTCCTGTTCTGTCCTCCTCAGCATGTGTCATCCATTCTCAAGGATGATTCACAATGGAGAGAATAGTGTTCCATGCATCCCACTTGCATTCCATGTAGTAGGACAGAAAAAAGACAGGACAAAAAGTGTGTAGTAGGCAGCTGAAAAAGAATTCTTTAAGGAGTTTTTCAAAATTTTCTTTATAGCTCTTCCACTGATTTCTAATTAGCTAAAACATACATGGTTACAATGAATGCAAGGGAAGCTGGGAAATGATTAGTTTATCCCAGGTATGGGCTAAACGTGTGATGAGTACTAAAGAGGGCACTTGTTGGGATGAGCGCTGGGTGTTATATGTAAGTGATGAATCACTAAATTCTACTCCCAAAGTGAGTTAACTAACTTGGATTTAAATAAAGTAAAATAATAATAATAATAAAGGTTTTCAGCAAAAAATAATTAGAGTTCATTACTAAGAATAAAGAAAAGCTATTAGGTATGAAACTTGCAGCATAGCTGCAAAAAAGAAATAACAATACTTGAAGGTGACAATTTCAGTGGCAACACTTTAGTTAAACTGTCTAATGTTTTCTGATCTCTTTAACCAGATATAATTTGGCTTTGTCCTTTTCTAAGTCTGGTGCTCCATGTTGTCTAATGATTCTATGACCTATTCAGTATCTTGTTAATAAAATTCTTTCCTACTTAAAACAAGTTTATAAACTATGTCTAAATCAAGACAACTGAGGGCCATTTGGGACAAATTTGAAGAAATTCTTTTATGATCATGCATATATTTTGTGTATGGACCAACAACAGCTTTGCAGTATTGCCAAACATTGCGTAATGACCAGACCTTGTAGCAAAAACCCAAACTTGATACACAATAAATTTATTTAGGATACTATTAAGGGACCTTTCAGAAAGTATGATATTAGCAGTCAGTGAAATGTATCTCCTCTTCTTAGAAAAGCAAAATGGTTTGTATTTTTAGAATTCTTAGAATCTTTGTGGATCACCTAAGGATTGTTTAATGAAGTTTGGTAATTATTGCTTAAAAGATAAAATGGAAAAATTCATCTGATGAGCAGTAGAGAAACTTAATTCTGTTGGCATTCACTTAAATTCGTGAGCTTCAATTTTATCACAAGTTAACCAAAAAAGGGGGTGGGGGGTGGGGAATGAAGTGCTAGGAGGGAACATATCGAAACCTTCACTCCTTTCTAGGGATCTTCTCAAGCTATCAGATAGAAATAAATATAAAGATGAACATGTTTTAGAAACTAAAGATATGTCATTTTTCTGGATTAGAATGGTGTCATTGCATATGGAAGCTTGGTCACAGGCAGTGTCAGAATAATATAAACACATACCTTCCAGGGTAGTTTATCTGTGGCTCTCTACAATCCAAAATTTTATCGTGTTTGGGGGAAAAAAATCTTTCCAATTTTTATTTGAATTTTTTTAGAATAGGTATGTTAAAGTTTCGCATTTTTAAGAAACCAATAATAGTCTGGGGCACCCGGGTGGCTCACTAGGTTCAGCGCCTGACTTCAGCTCAGGTCATTATCTTGTGGTTGGTGAGTTCAAGCCCACATTGGGCTCTGTGCTGACAGCTCGGAGCCTGGAGCCTGCTTCAGATTCTGTGTCTCCATCTCTCTCTGCCCCTCCCCATCTCTCACTCTGTCTCTCTCTCTCTTTCAAGAATAAATAAATATTTAAAAAGTAAAAAATAAAAATAATAATAGTCTAATGGTTCTGTGCACTGAAAGTAAAAATTATTTTATATACAATCATAGTCAAAGATTTTCAAATTGTCACCATAATAATTTCTGCATATTCATAGATTGTTTCATTGCCTCCTTTCACACTTACTAATGCCACATTTACATTGATAGCTGTGAATTTTGGGAACTTGTTATATCTGGCTAGTACTCTCTGGTTACTTTAGTGTATAATATTATATATTGAAATATTATATATGAAATGATGGTGGCCCAATTGTCCACATGCTACTTCTAATGATCAATATGATGATAGATAGCAAAGCACATTATGTTTTTAAAAAGAAAACTTCACATATGAATAGAACATGATTATTTTTTCTGCTTATATGATTGTACATTTCTAATTCCCTAGTTTTTAATAGCAAAAAAAAATCTGAGCATAAATGTCTGTCATAAATTGCAGAGTTATTTGGTGAATGCTGAGAAAACTGTTTACCTATATAGATTTTCATAGAAGTATCATGCAGTATATTGGCTTGAGTGATTCCCTGGCTTAACTTTCCTGAGTAAAGCTCTCATGTAAAAAGGAAAATGTTGGGATGATGACAACCACACACCATTTTTACTGAGGACCACATGAGAATAGATAAATTTCAAATGTATTCAATAAACACATTTGAAAATTTTTCCTGGAATATCTTTAGTTCCAATTTTAATAAAATATAAGGATATAATTTGAGACTTCAGAATTTTCATTCACTGATGAATTGTCATCAAAACACTGAAAAGCTATTTTTTAATAAGTGAGGGCACATAAAAATAGCTAATTATTGTATTTTTGTTAAAAACAAACAAAAATACAGCCCTCCCACCCCTCCTCAAACGCACCACAAAAAAGAAGAAGAAGGAGGAAGAGTAGGAGGAGGAGGATGGGGGGGGGGGAAGGAGGGGGAGGAGGAGGAGAAGGAGGGGGAGGAGGAGGAGGAGGAGGAGGAGGAGGAGGAGAAAGAAAGAGAAAAGAAAAAGAAAAAGCAATCTGAATGCAAATGCCTGGTTGTCATTCCATCCTCCTCAGATAGATGGCAGTGCACCTGTGGAGTATTAAGTCTCACTAACCCTTTATACATCAAGGTCCATTCTAAATCATTTCAGTCACTGAAAAGAGATCGTTCTTTTAGTGAGTTGGTTCTTTAGTCTCAAAGATTTACCATGTTTTTTGATTTCAGTAGCTAAAAACATGGATCTGGTGTTAGGAAATGTTTCACTGCCCACCATTAATGTATACCATACCTTAAATAATGCTGAGAATTATTATAAACAATACATTACATATGATTATATATACACTATGTAAAGTATATAGGCTAAGCTTCCCAATTCCCCACACAGATCCTGAAATTACTGTTTCATGTGTTAAGCAGTTAATAAGTGGGAGGATTAAATAAAATACCATGATTTATATGTTAATCTTTGGTATTTGGAGATTCTTCTGGCTTTTCTAGGAGAGAGGGTCTTAGAGGAGTGCCATATTGCCACAGGTAGAGTTTTAATAGTCAATAGATAATGTAAATATATTGAAATGAAATGAATCTTTTTTCATTTCATTGGGGAAATGAAATATATTCATTTCATTTTGGGAAAGAATACACTAGAAAAGAAAACAGAGAAGAAAGGAGGTAAATGAGAGACATTCACCTAGCATCAAGATACAAAGTATTTTTTATGACTCTTTAAATTGGTGAAAAATCAGATAAAGCTGAGCTAAGTTTTGAGGGCTTATATGGTGAGAAAGTTTGTTCATTGTACTTCCTTGTACTATGTAGGCCCAAATGAAGAAACATAAATTTCTGGAGCAATCTGTAGAGAATGAGGAAAAAATCAACTTATTATGGAAAAGCAGGCAAAATAAAGCACTTCATATTGATGTTTAGGGTTGAATAGAATATATTTATCTTAGTTTGATTTACCCATTTCACTACATTGAAATCTTCTTTCCAAATTCTCCCGACTTTTCTTACTTACAACTGTTTTCTTTATTTTTCATGGTACTCAGCTTATAATTTACTTATCATATTTATTATTTATTAATATCTACTCTGGCTAAAACATAAGCTTCAAGAAGTAAGAATTTTGTTCTTTTGTTTACTAACATATCTGAGATTCTGGGAAGAATGCTTGCCACATAGAAGGCAGTCACGCTGAATAGATAAATTAATGGTCTCCAAAAACTGTTGTTTTTTTTTTAATTTAGATGTATCAATTTTTTTTAAAAGTTTATATTTCTTAAATTAGATACAGTAATTAAAAGTGCTCTATTAAGTATAATCTTATTCAAAACCAGTTTTAAACACACTGCTAAGCACTTTTAATTATTTTTTAAACATGATATTTTTTTCCTTTTATATTGTACTAGTTCTTTTACAATGTTAATGAATTCTATTATTCAGCCTACATTGTAATTCTAGCACTCAACTAAAGGAAATAATTAGCCTCTGCTGGTTAGTCAGTCATTCAACTAGAGCTTAGGCACTCACATCCTCATTGAACAAATGAATTGCTAAGCACTATGGAAAGTGATGTATTAAATAAAACACACTGAGCATAATGAGCCTAGAATAAAATGAGGTGGGTAACACGATTACTAAAGTTCATCATTGGTCAGAAAATGTAGAATCTGTACCATATTTTGTTATTACAACCTAAAGGTTTATTTTCCAGAAAGGAGCCTCATTAAGTATTCTTAATATGTTTAAAAAGAGTCATTAGCCTTAAAAACAAATACAGTTGATAAGGTTGTCAAACAGAGAAAATAAGTTTAAGAGAGGCATGGGGTTGAGAGCAGACATATCAATTATCTGCCCAATGAACTAATAATCCCATGGTATTCTTTCCTTTTAAATATTCAGAGAGTATCCACATCTCCAGTACTAGGAGGGAAAAGGCAGAAGATTATGATCATGTGGGTAAAATTCTGACTAGGAAAAATAATATAAAATAAATTTTACAAAACCAGAAAATGATAATCTACTCAGAACTTTATTGATACCTTTCCCATCAGATATTATCAATTTGCAGTTTTTGGCACAGAGTGGCTACCAATAGATATTCCCTGAATGAATGGGTGCATAAATAAATATGGGTATACAAAAAAATTTTACTTCCTTTTTGGCAATTTAAATCCATCAGAATTGCATATTTTATATATTCTAACAAAATTCTTGAATGTATAATTCATTCTCAGTAGATGTATAAGTTTATAGTATTTGAAACATTGTTTTGAGAAATTATTTTCTTATTCTCATTTGTGATTCACTATATTATGCTTTATATCACAAATTTGGATAGGTAGACAGATAATATCATTTATGCTAACATCACACTAACATTGCTGTAAGATAGGTTGTAGCAAATACAAAAAAAAAAAACCCTAAAAAATAATACTCTATATTAAATTATATCTGTACCTTTGTAAGGAAACACAAATTCCATGTTGGCACACTTAATTATACTTAGAGAAAAATACATATTTAGTTTTTTTTATTATCCAACAAAATGCAGGCACCAGATTTGTACTTCATATCTTTTTATATCATTCATATATCCCCAAACTACTGAACTTTTTTCTTAAATCTGATCAAAAGTAAAAGTATTTTCATGTAAATGTAAAGAGAAGTGAGTCCTGTAAAGTTAGATAATTCCAGAGAAATGTTTTCTGTAAGAAAAAATTGATTATCAGTTAATTCTTACAAAGCGATTTAATTGAAATTTATTTCTCATCAGCCCTGGAGAAAAGTGAATATATTTTAACGTTTTTTTGTTTTTTTGTTTTTGTTTTTTTATTTATTTTTGGGACAGAGAGAGACAGAGCATGAACGGGGGAGGGGCAGAGAGAGAGGGAGACACAGAATCGGAAACAGGCTCCAGGCTCCGAGCCATCAGCCTAGAGCCTGACGCGGGGCTCGAACTCACAGACCGCGAGATCGTGACCTGGCTGAAGTCGGACGCTTAACCGACTGCGCCACCCAGGCGCCCCAAAAGTGAATATATTTTGAATGTCCACACAAGAGATTAAGGTCCCAGAATATGTTAGTTATTAATTGTTACACATTTTGGATTATAGACTTAAGTTAAAAACAAAGATTAATTATGCTTGTAGTAAAACCTTCATTTTAAATAGCAGGAATTATTTTATGTTGTAATACTCATGCTTAAATTACAACTTTCTACATTTTTAAAACACAATGCCATTAAACTATAGTGCAAAACAATATAAGCAACTTAAGTCCTCTTTTATGTACAGGCAATAAGATTTAGTTAAGGAGAGAATGAATTTTATCTAATTATCCCCAGTCATGTGAAAAGTTCTTATTATAAAATATGTAAAGATTCAGATGACTATGACATTTGGTAATTCACATTGGTTTCATTCAGGTGAAAGGTAGCTAATCAATGAGTTACATTTAGTGAACCAGAAAATGAATGTATCATTTCAAGCATAAATTTTTTTAAATATGTTTGATTTTAAAGAGCATACAATTTATATATTTTTCTATATCACTAAATTAAACAAGGAAGCCAAGTGCCTTCTTACGCTGAGGTAGCCCAAGTGCCCTATCGGCCTATGTAAGCAAACCAAAATTAAGCATGTAATTGCCTCATAGCATTTACACGCAGATACCTAAGGACAAACAATCACAACAGCCAATTAGGCTTTAACCTATAGCCAATCAAATTATTTTCTTTCTTTGCTCCATCACTTTTTCTGTTTATCTTTCCTCTAGCTCTTGTGGGTAGAATACTCCTAACCACTTCTGGTTTGGTGTTGCCCAAGTGGAATAAATAAATGCTTAATAAACTCTTACAATTTTTAATATGCCTCAGTTTATCTTTTAATAATATAGCATAGGTACAAACACACAAAAAATCACATGAGTGAATATTTATGGCTGAAAGGGAAAAAACAAGATAAATAGGGAGTTATGTCAGCAAAATGATGGAAGAGGAAACCTCAGCCTTAGTTTCCCATAGAAACATCAATTTACAACAATACATAGACCAAATTACCTTATGAGAAGTCTAGAATGTAGTCAAGAAGTTTCAGTCTCTGGCCAAGCACAAGCCTGAGAATAGCTGCACTGAAATGAGTGAAGAGTACAATTTCTCTTTACCATGCCAGCCTCTATTCAAAGCTAGCACAGTTCTACACCAAGAGAAACCACCTTGGCCTTTGAGTTTACACAGTGGAACAGAGAGAGTGGAACATTCATCCAACATCCTGACCTTCTAGTGAGCTGCCAGATGGGATGAAATTTGTCTCTCCTCACACTGAGTGCTAAAGGAACTGGCATAGTTCTGACTTAGGAACCTAAGAACACAGGAAAGGAGAGGACAGCTTGCCGTGGTCCAGTACAACACTGATTGGGACCCGGATAAGGTGGTTAACTGAAGTTTGTCTTATGGAGGGGATGGAGAAGAGAGAAACATACCTTCAAAGCCTTGGCCTTTCAATGAACTGCTTATGGGGTCAGTTTTTGTTTCTTTTGACCCAGAGTGTTGATAGAACTGGCATTTTTTGGTGGGGTTGGCTAACAACAAAGGAAAAAGGATGGGTAGCTTGCTATTTAAAGGCTACCAGATTCTCTGGGCAGAATCTCTTCACTGATTTGTGAAGGTCTTCACTGTTGAAACCAGTCCAGAGAGACTAAGAGAGATGGCTCCTTCTTCAAATGCTATACACCTGTACAAAGCTATAAGGAATTGGATAATCTAGAAGAAATGGATAAATTTGTAGAAATACACAACATACCACAACTGAATCATAAAGAAATAGAATATCTGAACAGACCAAAAACAAATAAGAAAATTGAGTCAGTAATCAAAACCCTCTCAACAAAGAAGAAACCAGGAAGAGATGATTTTACTGGTAAACTGAAGAGGAAAAAAAAAAAATTCCTAACTCATTTTATGAAACCACTCCTTCCCTGATGTCAAAGCCAGACTACAGGAAAACACAATACAAGACATTATAAGAAAGAAAACTAAAATCCAATATTTCTGGTGAATATAGATGCAAAAATCCTCCACAAAATAGTAGCAAGCCAAATTTAACAATACATTTAAAGTATCATAAGTTATGACCATGGGAGATTTACCTTTGGCATGTAAGATTCAATATGTGCAAATCAGTTAATGTGGTATATCTCATTAATAGATTGAATGGTAGAAATTACATGATCATATCAATAGATACAAAAAACAAAGTTTAACATTCTTTCATGATAAAAACACTCAACTGACTGGGTATAGAGAGAACATACTTAAACATAATAAAGGCCATATATGACAAACACACAACTAACATCATACTCAATGGTAAAAACAGAAAGATTTTCCTCCAAGATCAGAAACAAGTCAAGGATGCTCACTCTTACCACTTTTATTAAACAAGGGTACTAGAAATCATGGCCAGAGCAATTAAAAAGAAAAAGTAATAAAAGTAATCTAACTGGGAGAAGTAAAATGATCTCTGTTTACAGGTGACATGATACTATGTGAAAAAAAAAAAAGAAATACTAAAGTAGTTTGGTAAGGTTACAGAATAAAAAAATAAACATAAAAATTTTGCATTTCTGTACAACAAATAACCAAAAAAGAAATTATAGAAATGATCCCGTTTACAATAGCATCAAAAAAGAATAAAATACTTAGAAGTACACTTAACCAAGGAAATGAAAGATCTGTACACTGAAAAATACAAAACATTGATGAAAGAATTAAAAATAATTTTTGACTTCCTTTGTTCTGGATTAGAACACTTAATACTGTTAAAATGTCCATATTACCTAAAAAGATCTACAGGTTCAATTTGGTTCCTATCAAAGCCTAATGGCATTTTTTGAAGAAATGCAAAAGCAATCCTAAAATTTGTATAGAACCACAAAGACTCCAAATATCCAAAACAATCTTGAAAAAGAAGAACAATCTGCTGACATCACATGTCCTGATTTCAAAATATATTACAAAGTTATAGTAATTAAAATAGCACGGTACTATCATAAAAGGCATACAGATAAGTGAAACAAAATAGCCCAGAAATAAACATATACATATAAAAAGATTCCACAAATACACAGGGAGGAATGTCTTTTTAATAAATGGAAAACTGGATATCCAAATGCAGGATGCAATTACGCCACACACAAAAATTGAAAAAAAATGGATTAAAAATTTACACATAAGACCTGAACCTGTTAAACTTCTACAATAAAAATGAGGGAAAAACTTCATGACATTTTTGTGGCAATGATTTCTTACATATGACACCAAAAACAAACCACAAAAGCAAAAATAGACAAGTGAACTTCATCAATCTAAAAAGCTTTGCACAACAAAGGAAACAATAAAATGAAAAGTCAGTCTATGGAATGGGATAAAATATTTGCAAACCGTATCTCTGATAAGGGGTTAACATCCAAAATAAATAAGGAACTCATACAACTCAATAGCAACAATGACCAGCTGATTAAAAATGGGCAAAGGGCTTGAATAAAAATTTCTCCAAACATGATATACGAATAACCAAATGCTATATGAAAAGATCCAAATATCACTAATCACCAGGGAAATGCAAATCGAAATCATATTACTTCACATCTGTTAGGATGGCTGTTACAAAAACAAACCAAAGATAGCAAGTGTTGATGTGGATATGGAGAAATTAGAATGCTTGTACACTTTTAGTAGGAATATAAAGTGGTGTAGCCACTGTGGAAAACTGTACGGAGTTTCCTCAAAATACTAAACATAGAATGATCCAGCAATCCTTCTTTTGGGCATATATACAAAAGAATTGAAATCAGGATCTTGAAGAAGTATCTGCACTCCCATGTTCAAAGCATCATTACTCACAATAGCCAAGATGTGGAAACAACTATTGTTCATCATCAACAGAGGAATGAATAAATAAAATTTGCATATACATACTATGGAATAGTATTCAGCCCTAAATAAAAAGGAAACCCTGCCACTTGCAACAGCACAGATGAACGTGGAGGACATTATGCTAAGTGAGATAAGCCACACACAGAAGGACAAATACTGCATGATTCCACTTATATGAGTCAAATATCATAGTCAAGATCATAGAAACAGCTAGTAGAATGAGATTTCCAGGGACTATAGTGGGGGGAAAGTGGGATATGCTACTCAACAGGTATAAAATTTTGGTTATGCAAGATGAGTAAACTATTGTTTACTGTATAACATTGAGTCTATCTGCTGTACAACATTGAGTCGATCATTAATAATACTGTACTGTACACTTAAAATTTTGTAGGAGAACAGATCTCATGTTAAGTGTTTTTATCACATTAAAAAATCTCAATAGGTTTGAAGTTGTGAAACTTGGTCAAAAGTATTTCATTCAGTCTAGCCTACATTCATAACAAAGTTCGAAATCGTATTTGAAACCATTCTTTCCTTACATTCTTGCATTAGCTTCAATCTATGGGATCTGGTCGGTGATTTTTGTTTACTCTGTCTTCTAATTTTGCTGACAGTTATGACATGTAATCCCTCTGAGCCTTAGCTGTGAAAGAAATTTGAGAATTAAATTAACATCTCACTCTTTTGGAATGGGTGTTTACTCTTTGTGGATAGGTAACACCTAACCATGATGTCTACTGCCACTTTTTTTTCCTGTGTGATTATATTGTGTTTAAGTGAGATTTTAAATTTTTATAGAATAGATGGTTTATTACAACTCTAAGAAACATAATAAAAAAGATATATCGAGCTATTCCTCACCATTAATCAGATTATTTAGTACTGTCATCCATTACAGTATGATGTTCCTATGCCTGTCTAGTAAAAAACATGATGAAGTATTCTTAACATTCACTTCATGAATTCTGGGATCTCTCTTGAGAAGATTTTGAAGCCAGATTGTTTTGACTTAGAGAACACTTAGTGTCACCTAAGGAGAAAGGCAATTTTGGGATTATAATGGTGCCTATCAGTCAAATTTTTAGCTTGATCTCTATTTGATTCATGCAAGACTCCTATAACGATAAAGGCGAAAGAGCAGCCATAGGAAAAAACGAAAAAGAAAACACTGACGTGTCATTTCGCTAAATCTCTATAAAATATTTGGAAGAAAAGAACAATGTATTCAGCACCTGTGACAATATACAGTTTAAAATTAAAAAAAAACAACTTTGTTTTTAATTTTGAAGGTTTTTTTTTCAGTTTACTTTATATGACAAAAGGAATCTAAACATATCTTCAAACATCAGCAGACATGTTTTATTTTAGTAAACTGAAAATTAAAAGACAAAGGAAAGTTTATTATATGTTTGTGTGGGTCTTCAAATTTGTCACATCTTAGTAAAGATTTCTGCTTTGGTTATAATTCTTGTAATTCTTGCTCTGTATTAGTCCAAAACTTATGATTAATAAAATATATTTTCTAATATTTTTGACTCTTTTTCCTGTGTATTCAACACATTAATCCATTAAAGTTGCAAATGAAAGAGTTATTTTAAGGATGATGCTAAAGAGGATCCAACTTACAATACATGTCATTTCTCAGTGCCATTTTTATCACTCCAGTGGTACACCAAGTTTTTATATAATCCATAGTCAGAATATATCCAATAGATACAATTAAGAAAGAAGAACATTTGTCTGAAAATAGTAACATGGAGATGTTACATTGGAGACCCAATGATTTTGGTATTCAAATTGGTAAAAAAAAAAAAAAATGTTGTGAGAATATGCAACATAATGAACAAAAATAAATATTCTTATATTGTGTCAAGAATAAATGCTACTTGGGGTGCCTGGGTGGCTCAGTCGGTTGAGCGTCTGACTTCACCTCAGGTCATGATCTCACACTCCGTGAGTTTGAGCCCCGCATTGGGCTCTGACAGCTCAGAGCCTGGAGCCCGCTTCAGATTCTATGTCTCCCACTCTCTCTGCCCCTCCTCTGTTCATGCTCTGTCTCTGTCTCAAAAATAAATAAAAACATTAAAAATTAAAAAAAAAAGAATAAATGCTGCTTGCGGGAGGGGGCACCTGAGTGGCTCAGTGGATTAAGCATCTGACTCTTGATTTTGGCTATGGTCATGATCTGCAGGTTCCTGAGATAGGGCCCACATTGGACTATGCACTGACAGCACAGAATCTTCTTGGGATTCTGTGTCTCCCTTTCTCTCTGCCTCTCTCTCTCTTTCTCTCTCTCTCTCAAAATAAATAAACTCAAAAAGAAAAAAGAATAAATGCTACTTGGCCATCATAATAAATACCTTTTTTAGAAATGTGGGACTCCAGCAGCATTAAAAATTTCAAAAATAACATGGGTTTTGGAAAAACAATCAAATTTTTAAAAATGCAAATAACTTATTGCCTTTGCTGATTATTTTTACTGAAGTATAGTTGACATAAAATGTTATAGTAGTTTCAGGTGTACAACAGTGATTCGACAGTTCTGTATTCACCATGACAAGTGTAGTTACCATCTGTCATAATAAAACATTACTACAATATTATTGACTAGAGGGCATAATACTAAGTGAAATAAATCAGAGAAAGACAAATACCATATGATTTCACTTAACTGTGGAATCTAAACAAACAAACAAACAGAGACGGAATCATAAATACAGAGAACAAACTAGTGGTTGCCAGAGGCCTTGGGAGTGAAGGGCAGAAGAGATGAAGGGGATTGAGAGGTACAAATTTCCAGTTAAAAATAAATAAGTCACAGTATGAGAAGTACAGCTTTTACTGATGTCTGATAAGTCTTTTCAGTAATATACCTAGATTTAAATGCCCAAGCAAATCATTATTAACAATATGTATTTTTCTTAATCAGAATTTAAGAGTCTTTACAGTGATATTTATTCCATAACTAATAGAGATGCTGAATAATATAAGATATATTATTACATGTCAAAATGTGCATTTCAAAGGAATATATGCAAAATTTTAGTTTCCTTTATGAAAGAAATAACTATTGATATTATGTTTTTGTATATGAATAAAATGCATTTTATCTTAATTTTTCTGTAAAATAATAATTGATGTATTTGCATCACCTTGACAGTCTTCATCAAATTATTCTTAGTGTACAGAGGAAGAAGTACAGCAAACAAAGGAGACCAGATGCCTAGAGAAGACAAATAATGGGTGCCACTAAGTGTAGGTTGTATAAAACCCTTTGAGAATTATCATTATGACCTCATAACTATTGATACAGGCTCAAAACATTCAGAAATAGGAAGGGATTTATCAAAGATTATATGTATAATAAGAGAGTCAGAGACTGAACCCAAGCTTTTTGGTCACTGTCCAGTGACCATTGTATGATTCTGCTTCCTGTTTCTTTGCTTAGTTCACTTTTTATAAGGCATTCTAAATGTATCTGAACCTCACATCTCAGGAAATGCAAAACAAAAAATGCAAATTACATGATACAATTTCCCATTCTAGGGATTTACTTTATGGGGGTAAATGGTAGTCTCACTTTCTCAGATGCTAAGTAGGGGTTTTATATATAGTTTAGTATGATATGACATTATAACACACAGTTCAATTATATAGTTTAGTATGATATGACATAATAACACACAATTCAATTATGGTATGATATAAATGTTAATAGTTTAGCCATTAATGTTTTATTGAACAGTAATAAAAACAATGAGATATGAGAAATACAAGTTATTCATAACTTATAAAGATTGTATTTCCCTTGTGCCTCCTTTATCAGTTAAAATTGTTGTAGCTTACAACTTTTCCCCTTTGCTCTGGGCTGTTTGTAGGCACTTCTTTTGCAGTGATTAAAGTGCTAGTTTTTACTGAATCCATTAAAGAGAAAGTGACTAATTATGAGCATTAACAGTAAAGATTATGGGAAGGACAATATGTTTCGTTGTGAATGCAGAAAACCACTGTGTTAAAGCTGTAATCTGAAATAAATGATGTAACATGTAATAGATAACCAAAAATATTCATAGAGGAGAAACACAGGCTATTATCTATGAAAACAATAAAGAAATCAGATAGGAAATATTGAAAAAAACAGTTTTCATTATCTTGTTCAGTCTTGGATGGCTGCTAGAGAGCCGATAAGAGCTAGAATAGCCTGCTTCTCCCATCTCATCCCCTGAGACTCCCTTACATACTGTGTCATCTCCCAATACAGAGTTATCTGTTTGCTGCCTGCTCATGATGCCCTCCCTCCTCCTCTTCCTCTGTCCAAAGCAGTTGTAATTCTTTAGTGTAGAATTCAAAAGGCTTATTTTTTATAAGCATCCTAACACTGTAATTCATTAATTCTACTGAAAAAGATGCATCTTAATACTTATTATATATTCTATTGTAACTATTAAATTATCTTTGTCATAAAACTTCCCTTGAGATCAGAAACACTGTGTTGTAAACCAATATATCCCCAGAATCTAGCACAATTGTAGATATTTAGTAGTGATTTAGTAGTTAAAAAATAACTATTTGCCATATTTTATAACATTTGATATTAAGATGATGTTCTGATTAGTATAGAAATACAATCTGATATTTTAGAAAAGTTTAAAAATAAAACTATTACTACTAAAGATTAAAATAGCTAAAAATGTGCAATGCTGTAAACATAAAACAAAATACTCTTTAGAAATATGTGCAGTATAATTAGAGCTAGAGAAATAATCATAGAAAAGTCAGTTGATCAAATACTGAAAGAGCTAGGTAAGACAATTATTCAAAAGTAAAATAAAGTTTTTTCAAATCCTCAAATGGAAAAAATATATAAAGAATACAAGGAAGAATTTATTAGAAAGAAATTAGGCTAACTCACTGAGTTCAAGGAAAGCTTATGTAATAATGTCTATACCAACTGTGTTGAAAATATAATTCCTGGAACAAGAATGGAAGCAGGGAGAACACTAGAGGTTATTTAAATACAACAGTGAAAAAAATAACTGCTGGAAATGGGGACGCTAATAAGAGGTCAAATTCTTTATGTGTTTTGAAGGTAGAACCAACAGCATATCCTGACAAATGCAGTGTAAAGTGTGAGAGAGAGAAAAGACTCATGAGTTCAGGGTTTTTGGCCTGATAACTGTAAGCATGGATTTGCCATGAGGTTAGATGTGCCAGAATGTAAAATGAATAATTTTGAAGAATGCCGAGGGCTGATGATGTTAGATGGTGAGTAGAAATGATAGTGGGCATCCCCTGGAGTCTTCTATTTAATTTTTGGAGGGAGTGGGAAACAAAATTGTCACTTGGGAGTAGAGTAGAGGAGGAAGTGATGAAGGTTTGGAGAGAGAGGAGAGGTGAGTGTGAAATAGTTTTCAAGTAGAGGAGAAAGGAATACAGAAGTGAATTGTGGGCTCAGTGTCCATAATTACACAATTAAAGAGACAATAGATAGATTGGTTCTATTTCTCTTTCCACATGTAAATAATTAATGGAGGGTCAGAGTAGCCTCAGATCAGATGTTGCTAAAATTGTGATTCTACGCAGCAGATATGACAAAATGAGAATAAAGAGAAGAGACAAGGGACGTGATGGTATTTTATTTATTTATTTATTTATTTACTTATTTATTTATTTATTTTATTCATTTATTTATTTATGTACTTATTTACTTATTTATTTTTATTCTCATGTTGGATAACATACAATGTAGTCTTGGCTTCAAGAATAGAATCCAGTGATTCATCACTTATATACAATACAAATGCTCATCCCAACAAGTGCCCTCCTTAATGCCCATCACCAATTTACCCCACCCCCATCAACCTTCACTTTATCCTTTAAAAGTCTCTTATGGTTTGCCTCCCTATAAGGGGATTATTATAAACAATGACCAGACTATGCCCTAGGTTTGAAAGAAAGAAGTTTTCAAAGAGGTGAGAGACAGTGAAAAATGTAATTATTAATGCATGTAAGTGCTATATATCAAACATTTTGTTGGTGTTTGGACACTAGAGGATACAATCTGGAAGGATAAGAGGTGGGGTCAGAGAATATGTAACAATTTTATATGTAGCAATTTTAAATCTATAGATCTATACTAATTTTAAAAAATGATTATCCTTCTCAAGAGCTTTTCAGCAATACATTAATAAAATGAATACTACAGATTTTTGGTCTTTTTTTATATTTTTGTTTGTGAATATACATAGGTTTGCATACATATTTGATGAAGATGAGGCATGAAGAAGAAAAATTGTGAATATTGATCTCCACATTTCTGAGATTTCATGTTAGATTCATGCAACATTTAGGTGATGAATCAGCCCTCCATTTTAAAAAGGGTTATTCGTTGAAGCAGTGAAATAAAATATTTTTATTAAAAATATATATATACTTGTATAGGCATAAGGAAAGTAAAATTTTCCTATTCTTTATTCGTTTGGAATAAAGAAGATAAACCATATTATATGGAGGACAGCACTTCTTTTAAGTTAAAGGTCACAATTTACTCAACAGACAAGGGAATTTCATCTTCCTCAAAATTCGTTTTTTAAGCTTAGAGACCATGAAGAGCTATGATTCATGTTGCTACAGTAGAGTGGCTTGTGATGTATCTGAATTTCAACAATATGTTTTTGAACTAATCCAGAAAAGTAAGTTACAAACCTTGAAGTCAGATTGAAAACAGCTGTCATTTGGCGGGGGCGGGAATCAAAGCTGTGAGAGGAAAAAAATTCTCCTCTACATCATAAGTAACTACTACCTTACTGCCTAATTAGTTTTTACTGAATCCAGTTTATGCTGCTCCACAGACTTGATAAAGAGAAAATCTTTTTTAAAAAAAATTAGTCTTGTATCTAACTCATGGATTTTCAAGTTATTATTAATCAGCTAATTTTGATAACAAAATATTTATTTCATTTTGCTTAATCTGAAAAACCAAATAAAGTGAAAAAAAAGATAGTTTTAATGTGAGCTTTTGAAAGTTCTAAACCATCAAAGAGGGGGAAAAATCCAAAGAAAAGATCTGTAAAACTCAATGCAAATTTTATAATATTTCCTTATTGTAACATTTTAAAGTGTTTTCTCTGGGGACACCTGGGTGGCTCAGTCAGTTGAGCATAGCACTCTTGATTTCAGTTCAGATCATGATCTCATGGTCGTGAGATCAAGCCCCACGTCGGGCTCTGCACTGAGTGTGGAGCCTGCTTGGGAATCTCTCTGCTCCTCTCCCTCTAGCGTGTGTGCATGTGCATTATCTTTCTCTCATAAAAATAAAAATAAAAAGTTTACTCTGAATAACAAAACACTAATTCATGTTGGACTGAAGACTAAGGAAATAACTTCCATTACTAAAGATACAGATGGTGGGCTTAAATGATGGCTGATTCAGTAACTACCTGATGGCTTTAGTATTCTGGAATCTTTCCATATATATTCACTCACTATCCTTAACCTTGGTTCTATCCTTAAATTTATGGAAAGATGACTGCAGCAGTTCCAGGTATTATATCTAGATATTAGAATATTCAGGGAAAGAAGAGAAAAGGCAGTATTCAAAGGAAGAAGAAAATTGGCCTTTCCCCCTTGTGCCCTCTTAGAAATGCTGAACCTTTTCTTTTTTTCCCAGAATCTTCCCAGAAGCCTCATGTATCTGATTGACTATTTCTGAGCCATTCGTTGGCAAGAATATTTAGAGTGTCCTTAGACCAGTTGTTCTCACCTGAGGGTGTTTTTGCTATTCAGGGAACATTTGACAATATCTGGATATGTTGTTTGATTATCACAATTAGGGCAGCACTACTGGCATCCAGTGAGTAGAAGCCAAAAATATTGCTAAACAACCTACACAATGCACCTGACAGCCCTCCATAACAAAGAATTGCCCAGATCACATTGTCAGTAGTGCTAAGTTTGAAAAAGCCTGTCTTAATCAGGCCTACCCATAGAACTAAAGTTAACATCAGCTTCTAGCAAGGCACATGGGTGAGTGAGAGAAGAATCTACACACAAAGAAAATTATAGTTCTTTTAGAAACAAATCTGCACAGTGAGGCCAAATGAACACCAATGCCACTACCCTCACCTAGTAGTAACAGGCACAATTATATAGTTGTATATTTGTATATGGTTTATAGTTAATTTTATAGTTGTATGGAGATAAGGCTCTCTACCTTCAGAAATCTGATTAAAAAGGCCATGATGGCTGACCTCATGATATTTTAGTTATGGCTAGCTGATTGATGGATGTGCCATAAAAATGATATTTAAATACATTTAAAAGACCATGAAAAATATAGTGTTTTCTTCACAGCTCTAATAAAGTATTGGCAATTGGGAACACATTAGTAATTTTCTTTTTCATTTTATAGCACAGCTATAGTTTAAAATAGAAAACTGTGTGTATTCATGCATATGTATGTATGAACTTAAAATCATTTTTCTCTTCAAAGAGCCTGGGGTGTGAATTTCTTAAGGAAAAGGGTCATTCTTATTTTTAAGCCACCTACCATTCTTCACAGATTTTCTGTGCTTTTCATATAAGATATTAAATAATTGTTTTTGATAAAGAAGTTTTGAAATATTTTATATTAACTTCATTTTAAATACCTTAGAATAGTAATACATTTAAGATTGAGAAAGCATTTCATTAATACACAGTATTATACAATAATATGTAATGATGTTTATCAAGTGAAGTCAAAGTACATTTTCTAGAATTGAGATCATTTTTGTTTAACTCTAACATTATTCTAGCTTTTATCATACAATAATAACATTACAAACAAACCTTTGAGATACTGAGTTTAGTTTTTGACCACCACAATAAAGCAAATATTGCAATAAGCCAAGTTAAATGAATTTTTTGGTTTCTCAGTGCGTATAAAATTTATGTTCACATTATACCATAGTTTATTAAGTATGCTAAGCATTATTTTCAATAAAAAATGTACATACCTTAATTTAAAATATTTGTAAAAAATGATAAACATCATCATAGTTTTTGGTAAATCATAATCTTTTTGCTGTTGGAGTGTTTTGTCTGGATGTAATGGCTGCTGACTGATCAGGGTGGTGTTTGCTGAGGGTTGAGGTGGCAGTTTCTTAAATTAAGACAACAAATGAAGTTTGCCTCATAAATTGACCCTTCCTTTCATGAACAGTTTCTCTGTAGCTTGGAAAGTTGTTTGATAGTGTTTTACCCGCATTAGAACTTCTTTCAAAACTGGAGTCAGTCTTTTCAAAACCTGCCACTGCTTATCAAACTAGTTTATGTAACATTCTAAATCCTTTGTTGTCATTACAACAATCTTTGTAAGTATCTTCACCAGGAGTAGATTCCATCTCAAGAAACCATTTTCTTTGATCATCCATAAGGAGCAAATCTTCAGCTGTTAAAGTTTTATCATGAGTTTATGATGATTCAGTCATATCTTCAGGCTCCACTTCTAATTCTAGTTCTCTTGTTATTTTTACTGTATCTGCTGTTACTTCTGCCACTGAAGTCTTTAACACCTATGGAGTTATTTTTAGAGAGTGTATTGTAAGCCCTGGGAAAGTGGATAGGATAATTGCTGAAACATCAATGATGTTCTGGTCTCAAGGCTGTGGAACGCTATAGCACTATGAGTTCCAGAGCCACATGATCCCCCGGAGCCAGTTAGGGAACAGAGCGACGGTAATTGCCTAGAAGTCCTTGAAACTGCACATCTCCCCTACATACTTTCATGTAAACACCAGATGTGTGTTTGGTCTATGTCTGGGGGCTCTTTGTGTTTTCCTCCCATGCTTTGACATTCTTTGATGTTTATACCTGGAGAACATGTGCAGTTTGCTGCTGCTGCTCTTTCTCTGGTGGAGGATGCCCTGCACGTCCACTCAGTCTAAGTGTCTGAGAACTTTTTCTTCAGTGCGCAGCTACAAACACCTCAAAGTTATCCACAAGAGTTGAAATCAACTTCTCCTGAACTCCTGTATTAATATTAATATTAATATTAATATTAATATTAATATTTTAACCTCTTCCCATGAATCACAGATGTTCTAAAAAGCATCTAAAATAGAGAATCCTTTCCAGAAGGTTTTCAACTTACTTTGCATAGATCCAGTAGTGTAATCACTGTCTGTGGCAGTTATAGTCTTATGAAATGTATTTCTTAAGTAATAAGACTTGAAACTAAAAATTATTCCTTGAACCATGGGCTGCAGAATGGATGTTAAGTTAGCAGGCATGAAAACAACATTAACCTCATTGTACATATCCATCAGAGCCCTGAGTGACCAGGTACAATTTCAATGAGCAATAATATATTGAAAGGAATCTTTTTCTTTTTTTTTCCTGAGGACTAGTTCTCAACAGTGGCTTAAATTTTGTATTAAACCATGTTATAAACAGAAGTGCTGTCACCCAGGCTCTGTTGTTCAATTTAGGGAGCAGAAGCAGAGTAGATTTAGCATAATTCTTAACGGCCATCAGAATTTTAGAATGGCAAATGAGAATTGGCTTCAACTTAAAGTCACCAGATGCATTCGACCTTATCAAGAGAGTCAGCAGCCTCTCTTTTGAAGCTTTGAAGCCAGGCATTGGCATTGACCTCTCCCTTCAGTGGAAGTCCTAAATGGCAACTTCTTCCAAGAAGGCTGTTTCTTATACCCTGGAAATCTGTTGTTTAGTGTAGCCACTTTCATTAATTATATTGGCTAGATCTTCTGGCTAATTTGCTTTAGTTCCTAAATCAGCCTTTGCTGCTTCACCTTGCATTTCTGTGTTCATGGGGGTGGCTTTTTTCCTTAAATCTCATGAATCAATCCCTGGTAGCTTCAAACTTTTCTTCTGCAGCTTCCTCACCTCTCTCAGTCTTCATAGAATTTTTTTTTTCAGTCTTCATAGAATTGAAGAGAGTTTGGGCCTTGCTTGGATTAGGCTTTGGTTTAAGGAAATGTTGTGGCTGATTTGATCTTCTATCCAGACCACTGAAACTTTCTTTATATCAGAAATAGGTTGCTTTGATTTCTTATCATCTGTGTGTTCACTGGAGTATCACTTTTAATTTCCTTCAAGAAGCTTTCCTTTGCATTCACAGCTTGGCTATTTGGTGCAAGAGGCCTGGATTTCAGCCTGTCTCTACTTTCGACATGCCTTTCTCAGAAAGTTTAATCATTTCTAGCTTTTGATTTAAAGTGAGAATTGTGCAACTCTTTCACCTGAACACTTAGAGGCCATTGTAGAGTTAATAATCAGCTTAACTGCATAATTATTATGTCTCAGGTAATAAATAGGGAGGCCTGAGGAGAAGATGAAAGACAGGAAAATGGCCAGTCAATGGACCAGTCAGAACACATACAACATTTATCAATTAAATTTTCCATCTTATGTGGGCATGATTTGTGGTATCCCAAAACAATTATGGTAATGACATCAAAGATTACTGATCACAGATTACCATAACAAATATAAAATTATTGAAAATTTTTGAAATATTGTGAGAATTACCAAAATATGACACAGACATGAAATGAGAAAATGCTATTGGAAAAATAGCACTAGTAAACTGCTTGACATAAGCTTCCCACAAACCTTCACTTTGTAAAAAATACCACAATACATATGAAGGGCAGTAAAACAACATGTGGCTTTATAGAACTCCAAAGCCAGAAGAACACTTTAAATAACACTCACAAGAAAACTGTGGCTCAGGGAGATTAGTTAATTTTTTTCTAGATACTACATCTAGACTAATAGAGACAAAAATTATAATCTCAGAGCTATTATCTCATTCATATCCTGCTGCTCAAATTTTCTGGTCATCTCTTTGGAATGCAAGGTAGGATGTAGAAAAATAAAAGCTGGAGGTAACGAAATTTGTACAGCATCTTACATTTGAGAATTGTCGATGATGGATATGCACAAAGGAATGCTCCTAGTCCTTAACGATGCCAGTGATAGGTTTTGCAGAACTAACAAAACAATGACAATAAATTATATGGGACATTTCCTAGAGTCCACTAGCAAATTTAGCAATCATACCTCCCCAGATTACTGTTAAGATATGAAATTATTATTTTTACATGACAGGTAAATAACCCGTTTCCTTTAATTAGACTAGATTAAGAGAAGTGAAGTGCTTTTGAAAATAACAGTGGAATGGAATGGTGTCTTTCATCAAGAACTGAATCCTGTTAATGTCTTATGCTGTCTAGTTACCATGACAAATAGGTTGTGGTACATGCACACTTTAATTATTAACACTGAAATCTGCTGAAATTGAAGTATTGCTCTCAGTAAGAGCTATTACTGCTGAAATGACCCATTTAATAGTGACCCATGGTATCAAAGTATGGATTTAAATTGGTAATTAATAACAGTCCATTTCTGAAAATGTTAACACAGGAGTTCAATAAAAATGCTAACTAGGTCTCAAATACCGCAGACAGCGTATTGACATATTAATATTTATTATTTATGTTAAACACTTTGGAGATTTAGGTATGAAACAAGATGATAACAGGAAAAGTGTTTCCTAACTAGTATTCAAGGAATCAGTTAGTAAATTTAGTGGATTGGTTAACCTTTTTTTTTTTTTTTTTAGTTTTTATATCCAGAATTCTTCACGTAAGAATTTCTCTTATTACATTCTATGGTATGTGAAATAATCAGTAAAAGGAAGTGAAAAAAATTTAAATGCAACAGCATGACACTGAGGAGGAATTTTGGAGTAATGAATGGTAGCTGTGTTGTCCAAGTCCCATATAATAATTAGCTGCCCCACACCTACCCTTTTCATTTTATGCCTTATCAAAATAATATAAAGCTCCATAATCAATTATATTATGAAATAAAATTTTAAATGATATATTGGTAGAAATAAAAAACAAATGAAGTAAATTTTTATAATGAAACATACCTAGAGCAGCATGATATTTCCAGTCACTAATATGTGGTTGGAATGCATTTATTGATATTTGGTGTGATTTACTTAAATTGGATTATCTTAAGCTGACATTAAAATAGAATTGTTTTCTGAATATATTGATTGACAGCATCCTAAATGTTAGAAAAGGTTAAGAGAAAAGAATGTGTGATATATAATTTTTAAAAGGTAATTTAAAAATTGCAACTTCCACCTGAGAATAAATGTGTACTATATTATTTCAGTTATGGTGAATATAAAAATATGTTTAATGATACCATTCATCATCACTTAGGTTAAATTGAAATAAAAATGGCAGAAAAATTTCAACAAAACTTAGGTCAAATTTCAATATATTTTGTTCAAGTGATTGTTAGTATCTAGGTTAACATGTAAGAAAATAATATATGGTAGAAACATTTCAAAGTACTTTGAAAGTTAAGTACACACACACACATACACACTCACTCATACATGCACATTTTAATAAAAAATAGTTTTAAAACCAGAACATTACTTAGCAACTAATCCCTTTTCTTAAGACGAACTGGATACTACAACAGCTACCATTAGAGATTTAAGTGTTGTCCTCAGGGAACTTATGCCTAAATCTGCGGTATGCAAAGGTGTCTCAAATGACCTGTACCAAAGGTATTTCTTTGTTTAGCTTTGGCACTTGAGTTATACTTTTTCTATGCACTTAGTAGGTTAGTACATTTGACACAGGTCCACTTCTCCAGGTGATAGAATCACAGTGGCAACACATTATGCATGTCTTATTGTGATACTTTCCGAACAATGATGTTCTCTTTTTAATTTCACTTCTGTGACCCGTCCCAAGGTCTTTTTTTTTCCTGAAAGTAGATAAAAATCTCTTTATTATAAATATGAGCATCTATTTGAATATATTATGATTAGATTTCTGTAACCATTGTCTTCAAACATAAATCATAGCAGTGCTACAAATTTCAAATACTATGTTGACAATTTTCTCTTGAAAAACTATGTGCTTAATTATCTATATGATGAGGTCTGAAACTTGGAATATTCCAAATTGACTTTGAATCGAAGTTGCTCTCAACAGATTGGGTAGAAAACATTTGCCTTACTAGTAATTACACACACACACACACACACACATATACACACACATATACACACACACAGTAATACTAAAATAGTTCAGTGAGATTATGATTTCGTCAAATGCTGTAGCAGTATGTGTTTATTTGTTTATACCTCCTGAAATAGTAGTATAGTAAATTCTGTTAAGGGATGCTGGTGAAGGAAGAATAATGAATGAAAAATACACCTTTTAAAATCAATCGACTGACAACCTTTTCTAGTTTTTTAGGAGATTTGGATTAATCTTCTCTGGATAATTGGCTAACTTTTTAGAAATATGATATGGTTATCAAATTTGTGTATGAAACTTATAGTATCCCTTTCCTTTATCAAAAGAATTACACCATGGCTGTATACATAGAGATATGAATTGTTTTATTATAAAGTGAGAATAACTTGGAATTTTTACCTCAAAACTGTGAGGCAAACAAGATAAAGTGAGAAGTAGAATTCTGTTTGATAGAATTGCACTTATAGGCCCATTTGTTTTCCTTAGTTGGATTACATTTTGCTGTAATTTAAAAGTTCTTGAAAGCCATCAGTTTGGCTGGTTGGCTGGTTGGCTGGTTGGCAGATCCATTGGTTGATTGATGTGATGAAAGTATTTACGGTGTAACCATTCTGTATTAACAGACATCAGTATTTGAAGCATCATCTTTGTTTGAACTTCAACATCTCCAAGTCTTTTATTTTTTTAATGTTTATTTTTGGGAGAGAGAGAGAGAGGAAGAGAGAGAGACCGTGAAGGGGTGGGGGAGGATGGAACAGAGAGAGGGAGACATGGAATCCGAAGCAGGCTCCAGGCTCTGAGCAGTCAGCACAGAGCCCAACACAGGGCTTGAACTCACGAACCACGAGATCATGACCTGAGCCGAAGTTGGACACTCAACTAAATGAGCCATCCATGCTCCCCTCAACATTTCCAAGTCTTAAAGATTTGTTATTGATCTGTTCTAACAGATTTGACTATTTCTACTGCTTTGAATAATTTTGCTTGGGCATAAGATGGGCCAGCTCTTTTGGTCTTTAATCTGTCAACAACAGTGATAATAGTAACACGTCTTATTTTTTCAACTTATATAAAACATTTGGCTGATGACTTGTTAAAATGGCCGGTGGGCAGTTGGGGGAGATAAGCTGGAGTGGGGGGTAAGATAAGCAGTTATTCTTCTAGTAATCCTTTGCATATTGGACAAAATATCTTACATAGTAGTCCTTCATAGCTGTATTCTGTACCACCTCAAGAGTTCTTTTGGATACTAAGTAAATTTTAACACTCAGTGATGACATAAGCTAGGCAATATTATGAGGCAAAGACAAACAAAAAATTCTGTCTATTGCTACATCCAGTAACATTGTGTATCCTACAGTTGCAAATAAGCAATAAGGTTAAGGTTTCCCTTTTTCTGTATTCAAGAGCCAAAATAGTTATGTAACATCCTAAAGGACAATTTTTTTGTTTTTGTTTTTGTTTTTGTTTTTTACAATATATGAAGTTTATTGTCAAATTGGTTTCCATACAACACCCAGTACTCATGCCAAAAGGTGCCCTCAATACCCATCACCCACCGTCCCCTCCCTCCCATGCCCCATCAACCCTCAGTTTGTTCTCAGTTTTTAAGAGTCTCTTGTGCTTTGGCTCTCTCCCACTCTAACCTCTTTTTTTTTTTTTCCTTCCCCTCCCCCATGGGTTTCTGTTAGGTTTCGCGGGATCCACATAAGAGTGAAACCATATGGTATCTGTCTTTCTCTGTATGGCTTATTTCACTTAGCATCACACTCTCCAGTTCCATCCACGTTGCTACAAAAGGCCATATTTCATTCTTTCTCATTGCCACGTAGTACTCCATTGTGTATATAAACCACAATTTCTTTACCCATTCATCAGTTGATGGACATTTAGGCTCTTTCCACAATTTGGCTATTGTTGAGAGTGCTGCTATAAACATTGGGGTACAAGTGCCCCTATGCATCACTACTCCTGTATCCCTTGGATAAATTCCTAGCAGTGCTACTGCTGGGTCATAGGGTAGGTCTATTTTTAATAGGTTTTTTGAGGAACCTCCACACTGTTTTCCAGAGTGGCTGCACCAGTTTGCATTCCCACCAACAGTGCAAGACGGTTCCCGTTTCTCCACATCCTCTCCAGCATCTTTAGTCTCCTGATTTGTTCATTTTGGCTACTCTGACTGGCGTGAGGTGATATCTCAGTGTGGTTTTGATTTGTATTTCCCTGATGAGGAGTGACGTTGAGCATCTTTTCATGTGCCTGTGGGCCTTCTGGATGTCTTCTTTAGAGAAGTGTCTATTAATGCTTTCTGCCCATTTCTTCACTGTGTTATTTGTTTTTCGGGTGTGGAGTTTGGTGAGCTCTTTATAGATTTTGGATACTAGCCCTTTGTCCGATATGTCATTTGCAAATATCTTTTCCCATTCCTTTCGTTGCCTTTTAGTTTTGTTGGTTGTTTCCTTTGCTGTGCAGAAGCTTTTTATCTTCATGAGGTCCCAGTAGTTCATTTTTGCTTTTAATTCCCTTGCCTTTGGGGATGTGTCAAGAAAGAAATTGCTGTGGCTGAGGTCAGGGAGGTTTTTTCCTGCTTTCTCCTCTAAGGTTTTGATGGTTTCCTGTCTCACATTCACGTCCTTTATCCATTTTGAGTTTATTTTTGTGAATGGTGTGAGAAAGTGGTCTAGTTTCAACCTTCTGCATGTTGCTGTCCAGTTCTCCCAGCACCATTTGTTAAAGAGACTGTCTTTTTTCCATTGGATGTTCTTTCCTGCTTTGTCAAAGATTAGTTGGCCATACTTTTGTGGTCTAGTTCTGGGGTTTCTATTCTATTCCATTGGTCTATGTGTCTGTTTTTGTGCCAATACCGTGCTGTCTTGACGATTACAGTTTTGTAGTAGAGGCTAAAGTCTGGGATTGCGACGCCTCCTGCTTTGGTCTTCTTCTTCAAAATTACTTTAGCTATTCGGGGACTTTTGTGGTTCCATATGAATTTTAGGATTGCTTGTTCTAGTTTCGAGAAGAATGCTGGTGCAATTTTGATTGGGATTGCACTGAATGTGTAGATAGCTTTGGGTAGTATGGACATTTAACAATATTTATTCTTCCAATCCATGAGCACGGAATGTTTTTCGATTTCTTTATATCTTCTTCAATTTCCTTCATAAGCTTTCTATAGTTTTCAGCATACAGTTCTTGTACATCTTTGGTTAGATTTATTCCTAGGTATTTTATGCTTCTTGGTGCAATTGTGAATGGGATCAGTTTCTTTATTTGTCTTTCTGTTGCTTCATTATTAGTGTATACGAATGCAACTGATTTCTGTACATTGATTGTACAAGTTGTATCCTGCAACTTTGCTAAATTCATGTATGAGTTCTAGCAGACTTTTTGTGGAGTCTATCGGATTTTCCATGTATAATATCATGTTATCTGAAAAAAGTGAAAGCTTAACTTCATCTTTGCCAATTTTGATGCCTTTGATTTCCTTTTGTTGTCTGATTGCTGATGCTAGAACTTCCAATACTATGTTAAACAACAGCGGTGAGAGTGGACATCCCTGTCGTGTTCCTGATCTCAGCGAAAAAGCTCTCAGTTTTTCCCCATTGAGAATGATGTAAGCTGTGGGATTTTCATAAATGGCTTTTATGATCTTTAAATATGTTCCTTCTATCCCGATTTTCTCGAGGGTTTTTATTAAGAAAGGTTGCTGAATTTTGTCAAAGGCCTTTTCTGCATCGATTGACAGGATCATATGGTTCTTATCTTTTTTTGTATTAATGTGATGTATCACATTGATTGATTTGCGAATGTTGAACCAGCCCTGATGCCCAGGAATGAATCCCACTTGATCATGGTGAATAATTCTTTTTATAAGCTGTTGAATTTGATTTGCTAGTATCTTATTGAGAATTTTTGCATCCATATTCATCAGGGATATTGGCCTGTAGTTCTCTTTTTTTACTGGGTCTCTGTCTGGTTTAGGAATCAAAGTAATACTGGCTTCATGGAATGAGTCTGGAAGTTTTCCTTCCCTTTCTATTTTTTGGAATAGCTTGAGAAGGATAGGTATTATTTCTGCTTTAAACGTCTGGTAGAACTCCCCTGGGAAGCCATCTGGTCCTGGACTCTTATTTGTTAGGAGATTTTTGATGACTGATTCAATTTCTTCGCTGGTTATGGGTCTGTTCAAGCTTTCTATTTCCTCCTGATTGAGTTTTGGAAGAGTGTGGGTGTTTAGGAATTTGTCCATTTCTTCCAGGTTGTCCAGTTTGTTGGCATATAATTTTTCATAGTACTCCCTGATAATTGCTTGTATCTCTGAGGGATTGGTTGTAATAATTCCATTTTCATTCATGACTTTATCTATTTGGGTCATCTCCCTTTTCTTTTTGAGAAGCCTGGCTAGAGGTTTATCAATTTTGTTTATTTTTTCAAAAAACCAACTCTTGGTTTCATTGATCTGCTCTACAGTTTTTTTAGATTCTGTATTGTTTATTTCTGCTCTGATCTTTATTATTTCTCTTCTTCTGCTGGATTTAGGCTGTCTTTGCTGTTCTGCTTCTATTTAGGCTGTCTTTGCTGTTCTGCTTCTATTTCCTTTAGGTGTGCTGTTAGATTTTGTATTTGAGATTTTTCTTGTTTCTTGAGATAGGCCTGGGTTGCAATGTATTTTCCTCTCAGGACTGCCTTCACTGCATCCCAAAGCTTTTGGATTGTTGTATTTTCATTTTCATTTGTTTCCATATATTTTAAAATTTCTTCTCTAATTGCCTGGGTGACCCATTCATTCTTTAGTAGGGTGTTCTTTAACCTCCTTGCTTTGGGAGGTTTTCCAGACTTTTTCCTGTGGTTGATTTCACTCTTCATAGCATTGTGGTCTGAAAGTATGCATAGTATGATCTCAATTCTTGTATACTTATGAAGGGCTGTTTTGTGACCCAGTATGTGATCTGTCTTGGAGAATGTTCCATATGCACTTGAGAAGAAAGTATATTCTCTTGCTTTGGGATGCAGAGTTCTAAATATATCTGTCAAGTCCATCTGATCCAATGTATCATTCAGGGCCCTTGTTTCTTTATTGACCGTGTGTCTGGATGATGTATCCATTTCTGTAAGTGGAGTGTTAAAGTCCCCTACAATTACCACATTCTTATCAATAAGGTTGCTTATGTTTGTGAGTAATTGTTTTATATATTTGGGGGCTCCCATATTCGGCGCATAGACATTTATGATTGTTAGCTCTTCCTGATGGATAGACCCTGTGATTATTACATAATGCCCTTCTTCATTTCTTGTTACAGCCTTTAATTTAAAGTCTAGTTTGTCTGATGTAAGTATGGTTACTCCAGCTTTCTTTTGACTTCCAGTGGCATGATAAATAGTTCTCCATCCCTCACTTTCAATCTGAAGGTGTCTTCAGGTCTAAAATGAGTCTCTTGTAGACAGCAAATAGATGGGTCTTGTTTTTTTATCCATTCTGATACCCTATGTCTTTTGGTTGGCGCATTTAGTCCATTTACGTTCAGTGTTATTATAGAAACATATGGGTTTAGAGTCATTGTGATGTCCTTAGATTTCATGCTTGTAGGATGTCTCTGGTACTTTGTCTCACAGGATCCCCCTTAAAATCTCTTGTAGGGCTGGTTTAGTGGTGACAAATCCTTCAGTTTTTGTTTATTTGGGAGGACCTTTATCTCTCCTTGTATTCTAAATGACAGACTTGCTGGATAAAGGATTCTCGGCTGCATATTTTTTCTGTTCATCACATTGAAGATATCCTGCCATTCCTTTCTGGCCTGCCAAGTTTCAGTAGAGAGATCCGTCACTAGTCTTATCAGTCTCCCTTTATATGTTAAAGCACGTTTACCTCTAGCTGCTTTCAGAATTTTCTCTTTATCCTTGTATTTTGCCAGTTTCACTATGATATGTTGTGCAGAAGATCGATTCAAGTTACGTCTGAAGGGAGTTCTCTGTGCCTCTTGGATTTCAATGCCTTTTTCCTTCCCCAGATCCGGGAAGTTCTCAGCTATGATTTCTTCAAGTACACCTTCAGCACCTTTCCCTCTCTCTTCCTCCTCTGGAATACCAATTATGCGTATATTATTTCTCTTTAGTGCATCACTTAGTTCTCTAATTTTCCCCTCATACTCCTGGATTTTTTTATCTCTCTTTTTTTCAGCTTCTTCTTTTTCCATAATTTTATCTTCTAGTTCACCTATTCTCTCCTCTGCCTCTTCAATCCGAGCCATAGTTGTCTCCATTTTATTTTGCAGTCATTGATAGCATTTTTTAGCTCCTCTTTGCTGTTCCTTAGAGCCTTGATCTCTGTAGCAAGAGATTTTCTGATGTCCTTTATACTGTTTTCAAGCCCAGTGATTAATTTTATGGCTATTATTCTAAATTCACTTTCTGTTATATTGTTTAAATCCTTTTTGATCAGTTCATGAGCTGTCGTTATTTCCTGGAGATTCTTTTGAGGGGAATTCTTCCATTTCGTCATTTTGGATAGTCCCTGGAGTGGTGGGGGACTGCGGGGCACTTCCCCTGTGCTGTCTTGAATAACTTGCGTTGGTGGGCGGGGCTGCAGTCAGACCTGATGTCTGCCCCCAGCCCACCGCTGGGGCCACAGTCAAACTGGTGTGTGCCTTCTCTTCCCCTCTCCTAAGGGCAGGATTCACTATGGGGTGGGGTGGCCCATCTGGGCTACTTGCACACTGCCAGGTTGTGGTGCTGGGGATCTGGCTATTAGCTGGGGTGGATTGGCAAGGTGCAAGGGGGTGGGAGGGGCAGGCTCAGTTTGCTTTTCCTTTGGTGATCCGCTTCGGGAGGGGCCCTGCGCACCGGGAGGGAGTCAGACCTGCCAGAGGGATGGATCCACAAAATCACAGCGTTGGGTGTTTGCTCGGTGCAAGCAAGTTCCCTGGCAGGAACTGGTTCCCTTTGGGATTTTGGCTGGCGGATGGGCGAGGGAGATGGCGCTGGGAGCACCTTTGTTCCCCGCCAAGCTGAGCTCGGTATCCGGGGCTCAACAACTCTCCCTTCCGTTGTAAAGGACAATTTTTTTAATAAATTAAATGTATGTTTCCAACATCCAGAAGATACTAGCTTTTAATACCATAAAAACAATTTAGCATACAGTGTTACCTTGTAACCAAATGCCCTTGAAATAAATTTTCACATTCTCAATATTTATGATGTAGATTCATTTAAAAATGATGAAAGATGACAATAGCACTGAAATAGGAAGTTGATGATCAGTAATTGTCAGATCTAAGAGTAAAATCAATTAAGATCAAAGACAATTGGATTGACCAAACAGATTTGGTGGCTCACTATTGTAATTCTATCGGAATTTGGCCAAGCTGTTCATCTAACATTAGGAAAAAAATTCATCCTTTCACCATTTCTTCTCAGAAACATAGAAACCCAAGTTTTAATGGCCAGAAAACTGTGCAGCTGCCTTTATATTGGTGTTCTTTTTTTAAAATAAGGAAACACCATTTATTCTGATGAACAAAATCAAATAACTAAATAAGTGGAGAGACATTTTATATTCATAGATAGAAGACTCATGATTGTCAAGAGGTCAATTCTTCCCAAATTGATCTATAAATTTCATGAAATTCCAACCAAATTCCTAGAAAGTTATTTCATGGATATGAATAAACTGTTTGTAAAGTTTGTATGGATGGGCAGAAGACACAGAATAGCCAACACAGTATTGAAGGTGAACAAAAAGCTGGAGGACTGTTGTATGCAACACTAAGGCTTACTGTAAAGCTACTATAATCAAGACAGTGTGGAATTGGCAAAATAGGCAAATAGGTCAGTAGAAGAGAATAGAGACCCCAGAAGTAGGACCCAATAAATAAAGTCAACTGAATTTTGACAAAGGAGCAAAGACAATACAATGAAGCAAGGATAAGCTCTTTGGCAAATGGTGCTAGAATAACTGGATATCCACATGTAAAAAAAAAAAAATGAATTAGACACAGATCTTACACCTTTTAAAAAAATGAACTCAAAATGGATCATAGACTTAAATGTCAAATGCAAAAATATGTAATATATACATTATACATATATAATACATGTATACATATATACACATATACACATATAATTAATATATGCATAACATATATACGCATATACATATATAATACATGTATACATATATGCATATATATTTACGTATATGTAAATATATATTTACAAATAAATAAATAAATAAATACATTTCCTAGATGATAACATGAAAAGAAACGTAGATGACAACACCAAAGACACCACACACAAAAAACACAAACACCAAAGACAACCACAAAAGAAAAAATTGATAAACTGGGCTTCATTTAAATAAAAAACTTCTGCTCTGTCAGTGACAAATTCAAGAGAATTAGCAGACAAGCCATAAGCTGGGAGAAAACATTTGCAAAAGATACATCTGATAAAGGACTTTTATCCAGATAATACAGAGAAATCTTAAAATTCAACAACAAGAAAACAAGCTACCTTCAAGTGATCCCCAGCAAGATTGAGCATCAGATGTTCACCATGGTAACCAGGTCAAATAAGCAAAGTTGGACTGTTTCCCTTTCTGCTCAAATAAACTTCAATTCTCTGGAATATCTTCCTATGATATTTATTTTATATGACCACTTATATAAGAATACTCTTGTTAAAGGAAGCCCAATTAATATAAGACTTGATTTGTCACCTAATAATCTTAATCAATTTTTAAAAATTATTTCTCAGTAGATAATAGTATAGGAGAGTCAATAGTTTAAGTTCATTCAAGTTCAAATTGAAGTCCAACGGCAAGGTAAGACTCATGTCTCAGCTCATAGACAATCAGGCAGAGAGAGTAAGTTCTCCCCTCTTTAGACATTTTGTTCTATTCAGGACTTCAACAGTTTTTATAGCCCCAACCACATGGAGAAAGGAAATCTGCTTTACTCAGTCTTCTGATTCAAAAGTTAATTTCATCCACATAACTCTTACAGACACACTTAAGATAGTGTTTAACCAAATATCTGCATTCCTCCTGCTCCAATCAAATTGACACATAAAATTAACCATGACAAGGAGTGAGGATGTTTTTTTAAAGTTCATGGATTTAATCCTTCAGTTGCCACCATTAACAGTTCAAATGCAAAAGAGTTAGGAAAAAATATTCAAATGAATATGCAGTGAAGCAACAAGGCAGTCACAAATATATATTATCTGACAGCTATATAAAAAGTTATTCCAAGATGGAGAATGAGACTGTATGTATTAAATTCTGCTAATAGTTTAAGTGAAATGAATATTTACTAATATTGGCCGTTGCATTTATCTACATGGATGTCATTGCTGATTTTAATGCAATCTGTTTTGGTATAAGGGATAAAGTTTTTAAGAGGGTTTTTAGTTTTGTTTTCCCTTTTAAGATGATATAAATAGCAGCATGATTCAGAGAAACTGCTTCTATAAGTGAAATAGAGAGGAAAATCATCAACTGTGAAGAGAGTGCAAGAGTTGTTAAAAGTTTGAAAAGGGGACAAGCAGAAAGTATAGTGCAAGAGGATAGGAATGAAAGAAAGTGACTCAGACTGAGTAAATATATATGATTGCCAGGAAGCATTAAGTCTCACTGGAGGGTAGTGATCATGAAATTAAAGCAAGGCAAGTCTACAAGTTCACATTTTCCAACTTTATTCAGATGTGTGTATACAGTCATGGAGTAGGCTGAGAGCTGGCTTTAACTGGGATTGCAATTTACATATATGAAATAAGGGTAAGGCAATTGAAGGGATATGAACAAGAGTGTTATTAATGAAGGATAAGAGAATTCAAACTGAGTAAGAAGAAATGTGAGAAAATACTGAGAAGTAGCAAATTATACTGTATAAGATTATATAAACAAATAATTGCCTATGTACATGTATATATAACTGTATATGCATATTTTCCTATATTTGGATATTTACTGGAAAATCTTTCTTTTTTAACTTTTTTCTTAACTTTTAAAACTATAAATAAAATATTTTATTTTCAATCAATATTATGTTACTTTTTATTTCTTATTATTTCCTCAAGTTAATTATTCTGAAACAGGTTAATTGGATTCTCAAAGAAAAGAAGAGAGAAGGCATAAGAGAACAGAAAAGTTTTTCCATCTGTATTCTACAACTGCAAGTATGAAGATGAGTGAAGTTCTAGAACATGAAATTAAGGTATTGTGGTTATGCTTAATACCATCAGTCTAGGGTGTCTTGAAAGAATAAAATGACTTTGCACTGGATTTTGTCAGTCTGAGAGATTATAATAAGCTTGCAGTAAATCTTTTGGCATTTGGAAACCTAGGTTAATTATACTGAAGTGTCCTGAGGCAAGAGATCTGAATTTTCTTCTTCTTAACACTGTACAATCTGTAGTTTTGTCAGTTTGCTTCAGCGCACATTAATTATCTGACTGATAGGGATGTGTCACTCTCTAGCCAGCTGTCACTACTGTTGATCAATAAAGCCCCCTGTAAGTCTCTGGTAAGACTTTAAAGCTGGCAGCGTATTTAAAGTCAATAATTATTTATATTTACAAAGCATGTAAGCCAGTGACTTAAACAAATAAAGCTATTCTATAAGACAATGTCTAAAAACTAAGAGTGTTCAGTATGTTAACTTCCATGAAGCAAATAGACAGATTTGTTATATTTGAGGGTTGTATTTATCCTAGATGCTTAACACAAAGCACTCATATTAGAACATCATGCGGTGCACCTGGGTGGCTCAGTCGGTTGAGAGTCCGACTTTGGCTCAAGTCATGATTTCGTGTTTTGTGAGTTCCACCCCATGTCAGACTCTGTGCTGACAGCTCAGAGCCTGGAGCCTGCTTCAGATTCTGTGTCGCCCTCTCACTCTGCCCCTCCCCTACTTGCGCTGTCTGTCTCTCTCTCTCACTCATTCTCTCTCTCAAAATAAGTAAACATTAAAAAATTTAAAAAAGAAAAACATCATGCAAATACTGCTATTAGTTGGAAGACATCAAAGCCATCATCACTGCCGGTGTGCTTGAAATCAGAAAAATAAGCCATAGTTCTGCAGTTATATACACCCATGCCTTTGTGTAACACAGTATGAAACAGGGCACTGGGCTCTGTTTCTAAATATAACCATTCACAGTTTCCCACAGTGTTTAGCCATTTGCAGGACACTGACACATTACGGGGTATTTTTTAACCTCTCCACAATTATAATTTAGGTTTTTACAAGAGTGTCCTAGTGTATGCAGGCTGCTAAACAGAGTACCATTAATTGGTGGCTTGTAAACAACAGAAATTTACTTCTCATAGTTCTGGAGACTAGGAATCCAAGATCAAGGCACCAGAAGATTAGATGTCTGCTTCACAGATGACTGCCTTTTCACTGTGCCTCACATGGCAAAGGGACAAGGGAGTTCTCTGTAGTCTCTTTTATAAGGGCACTAATTCCATTCATGAGGGCTCTACTCTTATGACTTAATCATTTCCCCAAATCCTCACCTTTTAATATCATACCTGGGGTTAGGATTTAGCATATGAATTTCAGGGAGACATAAACATTTAGTCTATAGCAAAGAGTCTTATGTTTACATGGAAATTTATAATGTGATACTCAGATCGAGGAATGCCAGATATTGATAACTCTAAAAATGCCAATGATTTTCAAACAAGAAAATAAATGCTCCAATAGGCCTATTTGACACATTCATGATTTTAAAGCAAGTAATTAATTTTTTTAACTCTCTTTTTTAATGGGGCACAGTTGCCCCCATGCCTTGATTGTATATTTGGTTTAGATAGTGTCAGGGACATTACTTCAAAATTTAGTTTAAGCTTTATTTATTTTGTATTTGCATTTTTTTAATTTTAATTTCTACTCATATTTTTATTTATTTTTATGTATTTTATTTATTTATTTTGAGAGAGAGAGGAAAGCAAGCGGGGTAGGGGCAGAGAGAAAGGGAGAAAGAAAAAAGCAGGCTCCAAGCTGTCAGTACAGAACCCGATGTGGGGATTGAACTTACAAACTGTGAGATCATGACCTGAACTGAAACCAAGAGTCAGATGCTTAATAGACCAAGCAATCCAGCACCCCAAATTTTTATTTTTATTTAAATCTTAGTTAACATATACTGTAATAATGGCTTCAGGAGTAGAATTTAGTGATTCGTCACTTACAAATAACACCCACTGCTCATCCCAAGTGCCGTCTTTAATTCCCATCACCCATTTAGCCCATCCTCCCACCGTCGTCCCCTCCAGCAACCCTCAGTTTGTTCTCTGTATTTTAGGGTCACTTATGGCTTGCCTCCTTCTCTGTTTTTATCTTATTTTTCCTTCCCTTCCTTTATGTTCGTGTGTTTTGTTTCTTAAATTCCACATAAGTGAAATCATATGGTATTTGTGTTTCTCTGACTGACTTATTTCCCTTGCATAATACATACCAGTTCCATCCATGTTGTTGCAAATGGTAAGATTTCATCCTATTTAATCACCAAGTAATATTCCATTGTGTATATATACCAACTCTTCTTTATTCATCAGTCAATGGACATTTGGGCTTTTTCCATAATTTGGCTATTGTTGATAAAATACTGCTATAAACATTGGGTGCATGTGACCCTTTGAATCAGTATTTTTATATCCTTTGGATAAATACCTAATAGTGCAATTGCTGGGTCATTATGCTAGTTCTATTTTTAATTTTTTGAGGAAACTCCATACTGTTCATCGGAGTGGCTGCACTGGTTTGCATTCACACGAGGGCAAAAGTGTACCCCTTTCTCTACATCCTCGCCAACATCTATTGTTGCCTGAGTTGTTAATTTAGTTTAAGTTTTATATTTGATACTAGATGCTCAATTTCATTGGGGATGTTTTAGAAAATATTCCAGTTATTCACTTATTTCAACTGGAATATTTTTTTTCCTTAAAACTAATCAGATTTAGAAATTCTCAGTATAAAAGGAATTAGCCCCCAACCTATGGAGTTTCAAGATTAATACAAGAATCTAGGAAAACAATATTATGATCAAATTTCACAGTAGTTCTTAAACTAATTAAGGATAGATAGTAAGCAAAGAAAAAAAATGGGAAGCTAAAATATCTAGTTAAGTCTGTATAACACATTTTCTGTACAAGCAAAAAAATAAAATATAGACAGTAAAAGTCACAGCATTCTTACAAATGGTATAATTATGGAGATGTATCCTGGAGATACAACCCAGGATTTAAATTAGAGGAATTAGAATAAGACACTTGACATATCTATTTAAATGCTTTTGTTTACCACTTTGCTACTCCTTTTCAAGAATTTTCTAATAGGTAGCATGCAAGTAGGAATTAATTGAGTACATTTGCCACATTCTCATTGAAAATTATTTATTGTCAATAGCAGGAACATCCTGAAAGTTATGGGGAGTTTGCTATATACATTTATACTTAAATTAATTCTTTTGTGGAATATATGAACTTTTGTACCATAACAAGGTTACAATTCACAGGTTGTTCTTTGATTGTTTTTTTAGCATGTTAAATTAAACTTATCTTGAAGTCCTGTAAAAGACAATAATCTGAACCAGATGGTTTACACATAATTGCAATAAATCATCATTGATTCTGAAAAAGCATTGCTGAGATATGCTACATATTTAACTTGACTCAGTAGAGAAAGAAATAAAACAAAGACAGATGATTTCTATCAGGCACTTTGCAAGGTTTAGTGTCTCTTTATAAACACACACATGTAATATATATGTAATATATAACATACACACATATATATATAAAATTGAATGTATATTCACATTTAATTCTCATATTAATCTATAAAAGATGTATATAAATTGTGTGTGTGTGTGTGTGTGTGTGTAAATAAGGAACAGACAGGAGCACCTGGGTGGCCGACTTCAGCTCAGGTCATGATCTCACAGCTCATTGTTCGAGCCCTGCATCAGGCTCTGTGCTGACAGCTCAGAGCCTGTTTCCTGCTTCGGATTCTGTGTCTCCCTCTCTCTCTGCCCTTCCCCCGACTCGTGCTCTGTGTCTCTCTCTCAAAAATAAATAAACATTAAAAAAAAATAAGTAAACAAATAAGGAACAGACAAATCTGTATGTGATTAACACCAAAGCCTTCATACATGGCAATAAAAGTACATTTCATGATTTTGAGTGTTTTCCAAAAGGATGCTGAGATTTAAAAATATATGACATCAACATCATCATTATTACTGATATAATTTACATTTATTGCACACTTTTTACAATTGTTCATATATCCTAGTTTTCTTAGGATGGTCCCAGTTTACACCTGTTTTTCAAACAGAATTTTTAAGAGCACCACACTCAATATTAAATTATTTTACTTTGGTTGATAAATTAAGTGACCACATTTCTGATTATGAAATAAGCATTTTATTATATTTTGAATGCATTCAGCCATCAATTCCTAAAATGGTCACTTTCCACATGAAGAAACGAGAGTAGTTTATTAACTAATATAAGTTTGTCCAATCAGTAAATTATAGAAATTTACCTTGGAATAAACCCAGGTACCTGGACCCTCCTACCAATGCACACAAGATAATTTAGCTGTTCTCAACAAAGTGAATTTGAATGTTTTAATTCAGTGTAATTAATTGCATGTAATTTATGTCAGGTGACATGTTCCCCTCCATGGATGGAGAAATATAAAATCTATGATAAAATATGTGGAAGGTACCGGGACAAAGTGAACCTTGAAATAATCAGTTGTGTTTTAGCAAGGGAAGGTATGTGCAATACACTAGGGAGGGAAAAGCACCCCATGTGGAAGTAGAGAAATTAGCATATTTGCAAAAGTTTAAAAGTAAATGATCTCTTTGGTTGGAAAAATTCAAATTAAATTTAATATAGAATTAGGAGTTCTTTTCAATATGCTCCCATTCTTTTTAAACATGTAAAATGTGCAACTTAATCATTCCAGCAACTTCTAATCTGGCATACTCAGAATTTCCGTATTATAAGAATAATGTCTGTGTCATACTTTAAATCCTATCATCTTCTGATATTCTAGAACTGCTTAAATATTAGTTATATACTATGATATTTTATAGGTTTTTCAATACTATTTGAAACAGGTTTACACATTATGAAAATGGATATTTTGCAGTTGGACAAAGGAGGGAAAAGTAAAAATATTGAAAAAAGAAGAAGAAAAGTTATCATTATTTGATATGATATGGGACACCTATGACAATCAGTTTATATTAGAAATATATAGATTTATTCAGCCAACAGCTATCTTGTGAGCATCTGTGTGAGGTGTTGGAAATTGGTCCCTCTCCCCAAAGATTTTACTTCTTAGCAGATTTCAAATTCTATTATATCTCTCCTGATTTATCTTCAATTCTAGTTCTATATCTTAAGCAACAATGATTTTATATAAGTACCAGAGCCTCAGTATATTGTAAAAAGGGCACATGTATGTGTGTGTATGAATGTATATGCAAACACATGCATGTATGTGTGTACATGTGTGTATATATACACAAATGTATAAATAGATGATGGATAGATAGATAGATAGATAGATATAGGCAGGCATATATGCCTAGATTTGTGTACACAAAAATGCACACACACACACACGTACAGAAACATTTATTTGGACTGGTGAAACTGTGAAACTATAAGTCTTACCATTTTCTGAAATCTTGCTACTTTATTGAAGCAGCTTTGAGTTTTAGTCTTCTTTATATTTGTTACATAAAGGAATAAAAATCTGGGTGTTATGGAGTCCAAAGTTTTTGTTATATAAACTGATATGTTTATCCATCAAATTTTACAGTTGAAATTGATTTTTGAAAATAGAAAATTTCCCCCAAATTTGATCAAGATGCACCATTCTTTGAGTTACACACACACACACACACACACACACACACACAATCTAAGCTACCTTTATAATATAATCTTTTCATTGTTTAAAAAAGGAAGTTGCTAGTATCTGCGTTAACATGCTGTGATTACTATTAGTTTCCTCTACCTTTTTCATTATAATTGTTATAGTCTTCATTATTTCATCGCATTAGTCCTTCTTGGATGTCAGTATATTTAATATAATTGTGAACTTTTCAAGCTCGACCTTCTTGATTTATTTCTGGAGGCTATGAAGAGGGCTATCTTACCACCTGCATCCTTCTAAAATGTAAAATAGTTGAATTGAAAGTAAACTGATGGGGGCGCGTGGGTGGCGCAGTCGGTTAAGCGTCCGACTTCAGCCAGGTCACGATCTCGCGGTCCGTGGGTTCCAGCCCCGCGTCAGGCTCTGGGCTGATGGCTCGGAGCCTGGAGCCTGTTTCCGATTCTGTGTCTCCCTCTCTCTCTGCCCCTCCCCCATTCATGCTCTGTCTCTCTCTGTCCCAAAAATAAATAAAAAACGTTGAAAAAAAAATTAAAAAAAAAGAAAGAAAAAAAAAAAAAAAGAAAGTAAACTGATGGAAAAAGTTAACCTTTTGATTTGGAAGGGTCTGCTGCATTATGTCACGGGAGCTCTTTAGTATATTTGTGTCTGTTTACTAAGGACATATCTAAATACCCGAATTTAGAGATAATTTCAAGACAGAAATCAAGAATACTCTATGGGGCTCCTGAGTGGCTCAGTTGGCTGAGTGTTCAACTTTGGCTCATGTCATGATCTCCCGGTCTGTGGGTGCAAGCCCCATGTCAGGCTCTGTGCTGACAGCTTGGAGCCTGGAGCCTGATTTGGAATCTGTGTCTCCCTCCCTCTCTATGCCCCTCCTCTGTTCATGCTCTGGCTCTCTGTCTCAAAAATAAATAAACATTTTTAAAAAATTATATAAAAAAAGGAACACTCTAAAAACTGGTCTAACATTAGTTGTTTCAGTTGTTTCCAGTAATTAATAAAGCAATTATTAATAAATTAGACCCATCACTTCTGTTAAAAACCTATCAGAAATCAGTATCTGTTTTTAGTTTGTTACATTCAAATTATTTTTCAATATCAAGGCAATCATTAAATAATAAATATAGTATTTTATTAACATGAAATACTGAAAATAAGTTTTCTTTTAGAACATATCATTTAATAAAATAAATTTTTATGAAACCAAGAGTTGGTTTTTTGAAAAAATAAACAATTGATAAACCTCTAGCCAGGCTTCTCAAAAAGAAAAGGAGATGACCCAAATAGATAAAATCATGAATGAAAATGGAATTGTTACAACTAATCCCTCAAAAATACAAGCAATTACCAAGGAATACTATGAAAAATTATATGCCCACAAACTGGACAACCTGGAAGAAATGGACAAATTCCTAAGCACCCATACACCTCCAAAACTCAAACAGGAAGAAATAGAAAACTTGAACAGACCCATAACCAGTGAAGAAATTGAATCAGTTATCAAAAATCTCCCAACAAATAAGAGTCCAGGACCAGATGGCTTCCCAGGGAAATTCTACCAGACATTTAAAGCAGAGATAATACCTATCCTTCTCAAGCTATTCCAAAAAATAGAAGGGAAACTTCCAGACTCATTCTATGAAGCCAGTATTACTTTGATTCCTAAACCAGACAGAGACCCAGCAAAAAAAGAGAACTACAGGCCAATATCCCTGATGAATATGGATGCAAAAATTCTCAATAAGGCTAGCAAATTGAATTCCACAGCATATGAAAAGAATTATTCACCATGATCAATTGGGATTCATTTCTGGGCTGCAGGGCTGGTTCAACATTCACAAATCAATCAATGTGATACATCACATTAATAAAAGAAAAGATAAGAACCATATGATCCTGTCTATCAATGCAGAAAAAGCATTTGAGAAAATTCACCATCCTTTCTTAATAAAACCCCTTGAGAAATTTGAGATAGAAGGAACATACTTAAACACCATAAAAGTCATTTATGAAAAGCCCACAGCTAATACCATCTTCAATGGGGAAAAACTGAGAGCTTTCCTTCTGAAATCAGGAACACTACAGGGATGTTCACTCTCACCGCTGTTGTTCAACATAGTGTTGGAAGTGCTAGCATCAGCAATCAGACAGCAAAAGGAAATCAAAGGCATCAAAATTGGCAAAGATGAAGTCAGACTTTCACTTTTTGCAGATAACATGATATTATACATGGAAAACCCGATAGACTCCACGAAAAGTCTGCTAGAACTGATACATGAATTCAGCAAAGTTGCAGGATGCAAAATCAATGTACAGAAATCAGTTGCATTCTTATACACTCATAATGAAGCAACAGAAAGACAAATAAAGAAACTGATCCCATTCACAATTGCACCAAGAAGCATAAAATACCTAGGAATAAACCTAACCAAAGATGTACAAGAACTGTATGCTGAAAACTATAGAAAACTTATGAAGGAAATTGAAGAAGATATAAAGAAATCGAAAAGCATTCTGTGCTCATGGGTTAGAAAAATAAATATTGTTAAATGTCCATACTACCCAAAGCTATCTACACATTCAGTGCAATCCCAATCAAAATTGCACCAGCATTCTTTTCGAAACTAGAACAAGCAATCCTAAAATTTGTATGGAACCACAAAAGACCCCAAATAGCCAAAGTAATTTTGAAGAAGAAGACCAAAGCAGGAGGCATCACAATCCCAGACTTTAGCCTCTACTACAAAACCGTAATCGTCAAGACAGCACGGTATTGGCACAAAAACAGACACATAGACCAATGGAATAGAATAGAAACCCCAGAATTAGACCCACAAAAGTATGGCCAACTAATCTTTGACAAAGCAGGAAAGAGTATCCAATGGAAAAAAGACAGTCTCTTTAACAAATGGTGCTGGGAGAACTGGACAGCAACATGCAGAAGGATGAAACTAGACCACTGTCTTACACCATTCATAAAAATAAACTCAAAATGGATAAAGGACCTGAATGTGAGACAGGAAACCATCAAAATCCTAGAGGAGAAAGCAGGAAAAGACCTCTCTGAGCTCAGCCACAGCAATTTCTTACTTGACACATCCCCAAAGGCAAGGGAATTAAAAGCAAAAATGAACTACTGGGACCTCATGAAGATAAAAAGCTTCTGCACAGCAAAGGAAATGATCAACAAAACTAAAAGGCAACCAACGGAATGGGAAAAGATATTTGCAAATGACATATCGGACAAAGGGCTAGTATCCAAAATCTATAAAGAGCTCACCAAACTCCACACCCGAAAAACAAACAATCCAGAGAAGAGATGGGCAGAAAACGTGAATAGACACATCTCTAAAGAAGACACCCAGATGGCCAACAGGCACATGAAAAGATGCTCAACATCACTCCTCATCAGGGAAATACAAATCAAAACCACACTGAGATACCACCTCACGCCAGTCAGAGTGGCTAAAATGAACAAATCAGGAGACTATAGATGCTGGAGAGGATGTGGAGAAAAGGGAACCCTCTTGCACTGTTGGTAGGAATGCAAACTGGTGCAGCCACTCTAGAAAACAGTGTGGAGGTTCCTCAAAAAATTAAAAATAGATCTACCCTGTGACCCAGCAATAACACTGCTAGGAATTTACCCAAGGGATACAGGAGTGCTGATGCATAGGGCCACTTGTACCCCAATGTTTATAGCAGCACTCTCAACAATAGCCAAATTATGGAAAGAGCTGAAATGTCCATCAACTGATGAATGGATAAAGAAATTGTGGTTTATATACACAATGCAATGCTATGTGGCAATGAGAAAGAGTGAAATATGGCCTTTTGTAGGAACGTGGATGGAACTGGAGATTGTTATGCTAAGTGAAATAAGTCATACAGAGAAAGACAGATACCATATGTTTTCACTGTTATGTGGATCCTGAGAAACTTAACAGAAGACCATGGGGGAGAGGAAGGAAAAAAAAAAAGAGGTTAGGGAGGGTGCTAAAACATAAGAGACTCTTAAAAACTGAGAACAAATTGAGGGTTGATGGGAGGTGGGAGGGAGGAGAGGGTCGGTAATGGGTACTGAGGAGGGTACCTGTTGGAATGAGCACTGGGTGTTGTATGGAAACCAATTTGACAATAAATTTCATATTTAAAAAAATAATAAATAAATTTTTTAGAAAATCTAAGTGCTATTTCAAATATATAATGAAATGGCATAATTATATTCGATAGACTTTTTTGGTCATCCCAAGTCATATTAGTGTAAAATATTTAATCTTAGTAAGTAGTCAGTTAATAAATTTTTAAATTTTATGTTTATTGAGTATGTTCTTTATACACTGGTATTCTAAAAATGATTTTATGGAGAATTTCTTCTTCATGTACATATGTAGTAAAAAATTACTTTTATGCTTCATTTTTCTCTTGAGTGCCCTTCTCCTACCCTTTCTCTTCTCAACTCATCTATCTCATTTCATCTTTTTTTCCAAAGTTTTTATTTAAATTTTTTCAAGGTTTTATTTAATCATCTCATCTCATCTCATCTCATCTCATCTCATGCCAATCCCTTTTTTCATCTACACTTTATGTGCTCAGCCTTTTATTGAAAAATCCAGCATCACTTGTCAAAATTAAAAAGAATCATAGAGATTATCCAATATAAATCCTTAAAGTATGGATAATAATACCTCTTATAGTATTTTCTAACCAATGGGATATGGGCTGAAATAATGTACAATGTCCCTCAGTGATCCTCATTCTTTTTTCCAAGATGATCTTAGTAGGCCCTTGTTAACAATGATGGTGTTACACATTGGAAGAATCCAATTGATAGGAGGGATCAGAGTCCTCTGCTAACAATGTGAAATAGGGACGTGAGAGCCCAGTTAGATTAAAAGAGTAAACTGCTATTGAGAATTTATGTGCTATAGTTTGTTTACCCTAGACTGCTTTAGGAAAATGATTTCCTGTAGCCCTCTTAAGAGATGACTCTTTCCTCCTCGATGGCTTTCATAAAATTGGGTGTAGACATGGAGTAAGTTTCTTCTCTACTATTTGTAGAACTTCCTCCCCCACACACTTAAAAACTAGACGTTTACATTTAGTGCCACTTATTCAACAAATATTTATCAGACACTTTCACAGACCCTCTTTGAATGCAGACATCTTTATCTTCCAAGTTACTCTTCTATGCATGCCAGCAACATTTTAAGACTTGTCTCCATTTCATTCTAATGCTAATGTCATAATTTTATGAAATTTAACTATCCATATAATTGATTTAATCTGATTTTGCATTATCTTTAAGTTGTTTTCTTCCAGTGGTAAAATGATTTTTGCCACTTTATCTCAATCGCTTACTACCATATAATGGTTTATTGACCTCACTCGTAATATTCCCCATGTGTCCCGGAAAAGTCAACATTTATAAACTGCTCTACACAACTCTACATATTCTGCCTTACTTTACATATTTTATGACACTTACTCAACTTGCTACAACCCAATTGCTTCTGTGTTTTTCTTCAAAGAGACCAGACAAGCTTTGATAGCTACATGACTAAATATTTCACTTGATATTTGGGCTCAACTGCCACCTCTTCACTGAGTTCTACTTTGACAGTGCTAATTAAAATTGCAACCTCAAACTATGTGTCTGTTTTTGTGCCTATACCATACTGTTTTGATCACTAGAGTTGTGTAGTATGCCTTGAAATCTGGAATTGTGATAGCTCCAACTTTGTTCTTTTTTTTGTCAAGATTTCTTTGGCCATTTAGGGTCTTTTGTGGCTCCATACATTTTTTTTTCTTGTTTATTTATTTATTTTGAGAGAGACAGAGATAGAGAGAAAGAGAGAGAGCACACACAAGCTGGAGAGGAGCAGAAAGAAAGGGAGAGGAACAATCCCAAGCAGGCTTCATGCTATCTGCACAGAGCCTAATGTGGGGCTTGATCCCACAAACCATGAGATCATGACCTGAGCCAAAATCAAGAGTTCGATGCTTAACCACCTGAGCCGACAAGGCTCACTAATTCCATACGAATTTTAGTATTATTTTTCCTTACCATGAAAAATGCTGTTGGCATTTTGATAGGGATTGCACTGAATCTGCACATTGCTTTGGGTAGTACGGTCATTTTAACAGTAAAGATCAATGGAACAGGGGAATAGAGAGCTCAGAAATAAACCCACAATTATATGGTCAATTAATCAATGACAAAGAGTCAAAAGTATGCCATGTGGAAAAGACAATCTCTTGAATAAATGATGCTGGGAAAACTGGACAGCTGCATGCAAAAGAATGAAACTGTACCACCTTCTTATACCATACACAAAAATAAACCCCACATGGATTAAAGATCTAAATATGAGACCTGAAATCGTAAAACTCCTTGAAGAGAACTTAAGGCAGTAATTTCTTTGGCATTGGCTGTAGTACCTTTTTTTTAAAGATATATCTCCTGAGGTAAGGGAAACAAAAGCAAAAATAGACTATTGGAACTACATCAAAATAAAAAGCTTCTGCACAGCAAAGGAAACAATCAACAAAACAAAAAGGCAGCCTACTGAATGGGAGGAGATATTTCCAAATGATATATCTGATAAGTGGTTAATATCCAAAATATATAAAGAACTTGTACAACTCAACACCTAAAAAACAAATAATTTAATTTAAAATGGGCAGAGGACCTGAAAATTGTACCATCAACAATAAGAAATGCTCCTAATCTTCCTTATCCTTCATATATTTTTAAATCTTTTCTGTAGCATATATCAGCAACTATTCTACTATATAATGTTCTTTTTATTATGCTCATTTTTTTTTTCTCCTCCTGTAAATTGTAAACTCTTTTAGGACAGGGAACCTGACTTCTTTTACTTTCTGATATATCTTAAGTACTTTTAACAATGTTCTATATATAATAGACACTCAATAAATGTTTTCTAAATGAATGTTGAATTAATGTATGTGTATAGTTATGTATGTCATTCTAGTAATTTTATAGTATTTTAAATTAAAACAATAAATCTGAACTGAAACACTCATATTAATTCCAGGTTCTCTATTAACTGGTTCTGTGATGCTAGCCTACTTAACCTCTTAGTTGCCTCACTTACAATTTTAATATAATTATATTTTATCAATCTACTCAGAATTATGAAAATCAAATGAGTTAGTGCATATGAAAGTGGTTCATAAACTCTATATTAGCAAATATTTTAATTAGATATAGTTAAAGGATAAACTGAGGCATAGTAAAAATTTTGAATTTATTTGAGCAAAAATTGATTTGAATTGATCAGCCTCCAACCTAGCAAATAGAAAGGAGTTCCAAAGAGCTGTACAAAATGAAAACACTTTTACAAAAGGAGTGGGAGAATGCAGTGAGAACAAAGTTCTAGTAGGCAAAAATGTGAGTTGGTTATTGTCAGGCTACTTTCCTCTAGGGCATGAGAGATAACCTATGAGGCAGATTACCTAACTAGTGCTGTTCAGGTGACTCTTGATTGACTGGTTTAGGGTTCCACGACTGGGAGAGCTGAAACTGTAACATCAGTTTGCTGACTTGGGACTTAGAATAATTGAGTCCATTTTGGGCCTGGTGTCTACTTTTTAACAATATAATCTCTTTACATTTTCATTATATTACATCTGTAAGATATAGAAAATGGAAGGAAAAAAATATTAAGGTAATGCATACTTCCTTTTAAAATAAAACAAAACAAAACCAGAACATGTTTACATTTGAGTTGTCTTGATAACAGACTAAAAATCAGAATTTTAATCCTTTCTTCCTTAGAATTAGACACATTGTAGGGAAAATTATATTTTCTACATAAGTTCTATTAGCTAAACATTCCATAGGTAACTTGGGCTTCTCCATTTATAAATAAAATCCATACTAAAGGTATGAGACCTAGTTGGCAATCCATATATAAAAATCATTCTCATTAATGTAAGTTTACATATATGTTCATGGACAGATATTTATACATATATATTAACATAAGCACATGCATAAATTAACATAATGTATACATGTATGTCATTATTTTGCTGAAAATGATAAATTTGGTAAAAATCTGAATATTTTTGGAGTTCTTGGGATAGACAATGAGATAACATTAGGAGAGAGTTTTAAAATCATGGGGGCATGGGATAGTTCAATACTAATGTACTTCATTTACCCTATGAATATTTCTCTTAAAAAAAACACAATCCCAGAATAAAGTTTATAAGAGGTCAATATCCTTGAATGGGAAATCAAGGTCTGATAACCATAAAAGAATTGATATGTGCGAATTGACCACATATCAATGATTAGCCTTGAACTCAAGGCTAAACATAACGTGAATGTAAATTTCAGCAACAGAACCGGCAAGTGATAGATGAATGTGGAGTCAGAAAACAAAAGGAGTTTTCAAAACTGAAATACAAGAAGACAGGATGGGTCAGCATTAGCGATATGTCACAGAATACTAGAGGAAACATAAATCTATTCGTAATTTCAAGCATGGTTTTGTTAGCCTGTCAGTGTGGGGCAGATACAAGCTTAACTTTAATGTCATATTCCTTTAAGATGGATCCAAATGTGGCCTTTGATATGAAGAGAATGAAGCTGAAATGTAAAGAAACCTATTAGCGAATATATATGATTCAGGGCTATAAGAATAATAGGAATGTATTCTGTTTATTTTAACAGTGTGAGAAGTAACATGACCCATCCAACAACAGACCACGAAACAGAAGCAAAAACCAAAATATTTTGGTTCAGTGTTTTTTTCTATTGCACTGTGTTCCCATTATATATGAGATGCTGTCCTAGATCCTGTAATTTAGAAAGATGAAAAAAGGCATTCTGAATCTGAGAACATTCAGAATTGTCTTTTATTCATTTTTGCTGGTCATATCCAATAATGATAAAAGTGATAGTTAAATTGTGTTTCATTTCAGTCATTCATTCACTCATCAATATTTATTTATTTATTGATCTATTTATTTTAGAAACAGACCTTTTTTTAAAAAAATGTCTTATTTATTCTTAAAAGAGAGAGAGAGAGAGAGAGAGAGAGCATGAGCGGGAGGATGGGAGCAAGAGAGGGACACAAAATCCAAAGCAGGCTCCAAGCTTGGAGCTGTCAGCACAGAGGCTGACATGGGGCTCGAACTCACAAGCCCGGAGATCATGACTTGAATTGAACACTCAACCGACTGAGCCACCCATACTCCCCCACTCACTGACATTTAAACAACTACCGGGGTTAATAATCAGCTGACAAAATATGGCTGTTTGTATAATTATAATTGCATAAGTTTCACTTACTCAGGAATATAGTATTACATACTCCAGTCAAAATTTCTTTGTGCATCATATTAACTTAGATCCATTTGGTTCTAGTAAGGCTATTAGGCAACTTAGAAGTCTCTGTTTTCTTGAGACCTGGCAATAAGATGCATTTACAGTCCTAAAGAGACTTTTAATCTGGCTAAGCAAACTAAGTGTATGTAAAAGTGTGTACATGGTTATATGATAGAATTTCTACTTAAAGTCAAAATGAGGAATGAAGACAGTGGTGTTATAAGAGTTTAGAAGAAAGGACAATTAAAGGGAGTGGGTAATCAAAGAAGAGTTTGTGGGGTGAGATAGTGGGAGTTATGCAGGGTATTAAAGGACTGATTTGATTTCTTAAAGTGATGCCTTTATTGAAGCAAATGACACACTTATTAATGACATAGGCTTCCATTATCTGATTAAATACTTGACTTTACTGACCTGTTACTTTACCTTTGAGACTTCATTTCCTACCTGGCTAGCACAATTCTCCATGTGAAAAGGAAGGTCAATGCTAATCAGAACACTTTCCACAAGGTTATAAAAAATGCTAGCTAATCCTGAAAAAATAAAACATGTTTTTCTCTTGCTTTTACTTATTTTCTTGAAGAAATTAGTGGTAGGTATTTTTTTTTAAAGCTGGATGCAGCAAGTAAAATGCATGAGTGCTTGTTTTATTTTAGGTTTGGATTAGATGAGAAAAACAGATAGGGCATTCAGAATGCCCTTCCTCACCTTGCAATGAATCTGACTCATAGGCAATTTATAGCAACACATACAATTTTAAAAGTTGCTGCAGTAATAGTCAGCAGCCAAACTATTATAATTTAAACAGAATAAAATGCCCCCAGAGAACAGATTTTACAAGAAAGCTAAAATTTATTGAAAAACAATGTAAGATAGGTTTTTCATTCATTGTATTTTCATTCCCGAGAAAATCAGTAGCAATAACACTTGTTGAGTTGGCATCCTGCTTGATGCTTTTGCTGTGCAAGTTAAACTTTCAGTATTGACAACCAAAGACAAGGTCAGAATTATACTGCCTTTTTTATCCATCTCACTATGATAGAATCTATCTTTAAGAATGTTTCCAAATATTTCGTTGTTTCACATCATTGATGAAATATAAAGTGTCCTTTCTTTTTAAAGGCTTTTTTTAAAAAAGGTGTATTTATTTATTTTTGAGAGAGAGAGAGGTAGGGAGGGGCAGAGAAAGAGGGAGACAGAATCCAAAGCAGGCTTCAGGCCATCGACGCTGAGCCCAATTCCAGGGGCTAGAATTCATGAACCATGAGATCATGACCTGAGCTGAAAATGAGTCAGACACTTAACTGACTGAGTCACGTAGGCACCCCAAAAGTGTCATTATTCTCATAGAACTTTTCAGAAATTTCTACTATAAATTTCAAAAGATATAACATTATGGAAAAATAAAGTTGTGACTTAACTGTGATAAGTATTATCAAGTATGAGGTAAACAATGCAAAATGACAAAATGATATAAGAGCAACCAGGGTTTTGCAAACACAAAAAGTTCTTTCATGTGATTATCAGAGAAATAATTTTACCTCATCCATTAAAATAATATATTTTTATTATAGTAAGTGGTAGTTTTAAAATTAAACAGAAATGTGTGGTTGCAAATGAATAAAGGAAGAAAAATTAAAGATGCGACCAATAGAATGTTTAATAATTACTTTTTTTGATGTTTCTGCCATTATTTGGGTTCACATGTAAAATGAACATTAAACCTTTCCTGAGACAATCCCAATTTAAACCTTAGTCCCACATTCTTTATTACTACTACCTATTCCACACTAAACCACAAAGTTAGATAATAAATTATATAGTCATATTTTTATGGAATGTATTTCAAGAATCATTCAATCCTTTTTTCTTCCTGCAACTTTATCACTAGTTCCTAAAATATTTTGTCATCTTTGGGGAATAACACTGTCATTGCAGAAGTTTCAACAGAAACAGCAGATATGGAAAATTAAGATCTCTGAGGAAATGTATCTTTACATTCAGTATTATTTCTTTGAGATAACATAATTACTTTCTTATTTTTATTCTTATTATAAAGGTAAAGATGAACATTTTACAACTCTTAATAAGTCTTAAGAGTGAGAAAGGACAATAAAAAACTATTGGTCTTATATCTAGGGAAAAATTTTTGTAAAGAAATTTTAAATGTTTTCTTCATTTTCTCTATGCATGGTGTTTGTATATCTTTACATACTTGTTATACAATTATACATACAATTTTCTGTCTTTAGTTTTATCTCTAAGAATAAAACATAAGCACTTTCTTTTTCTTTTAATTTTTTTTAATGTTTATTTATTTTTGAGACAGAGAATGAACAGGGGAGGGTCAGAGAGAGGGAGACACAGAATCCGAAGCAGGCTCCAGGCTCTGAGCTGTCAGCACAGAGCCCAACGCGGGGCTCAAACTCACAGACCGTGAGATCATGACCTGAGCCGAAATCGGACACTTAACTGACTGAGCCACCCAGGCACCCCAGCACTTTCTTATTAAGATTACTGGTAACAGCCACATAACACTTTGAGTAAATATACCAATGTTTATTATTTTGTCTTTGGATATTTAATTAGTTCCCCAACTTAGATATGATAAATAATATTTTTACCAACTTGTTTGCCTTTAAGATTTTTTTATTCTCTTTCTTTTATAATTTTAGGATTTTTTAATCCTAAATTCTAAATTACAGTTTTTGAATGAAAAGATACAATTTTAGATATTTTATTAACAAGTCTATTGATAAAAGAGTTGTCCAACTTTTTGTACTCCCACCATCCTTTTATGACCTTATACTGGTCCTGTATCTTTGCGTACATCAAGTATTATCTTTTAAAAATACTTGCTAATTGGAGCATCTGGGTGACTGACTGTTAAGCGACTGGCTCTTGATCTTGGCTCAGGTCATGATCTTGTGGTTCGTGGGATGAAGCCGCATGTTGGGCTCTACACTGATAGCATGGAGCCTGGTTGGGACTCTATCTGTCTCTCTCTCTCTCTCTCTCTCTCTCTCTCTCTCTCATCTTCCCTGCTCCTGCTCTCTCTCTCAAAATAAATAAATAAATTTTAAATAAAATAAAATAATAAACATATTTGCTAATTTGATTCAATTTGCCCTTCTTTAATTATTGATTACAATAAATATATTTTCCACATTATCATCTTCCTCTGTCTCTTGTGTTACTCAAAATCCTTTGGCAACCTATATATTTTACAAGAAGATAAGCCAAGTAAACAAAATAAAATTAAGTTCATGTAAGCAATAGGCTATATTTTTAAATGTATTTTTAAGGTCAACCAATCAAATAATTTTTCAATGAATGATGTATGTTTTGTTTGATTTGGTTTGGTTTGTTTGTTTTTTTTCCTGCCAGGGTATCAAGTGGTTGATAGGTGGCTGGATAGATTTAGATGAAAATATTATGAAAAAGTGTCTCAAAAAATTGCAATATATGCTTCATTATTATATTCATAAAACCCCCTCATGTTTTTAGTAATAATTGTGCCCTTAGAATTTACAATACAAGCATTGTATTGGTCAATTGGTTTCTAGAACAGCCGCAAACATTTCTGACGGGACTAATTCTTTGGTATTTATGAGAACTCTCCAGGGAATTCCAGTATGACTCCAAAGTTGAGAATCTGTCATCTAGGCTAATGGATTTTCCATTAGTAAATTTGTACTTCTGTAATGTAATAATTGTGTTATTGACTAACTTTTGGCATGATGAAGTAAATAATAATGTAATTGCTAAACTGTCTAGTATTGAAAATATAAATAATGAACAGATTTCCATGGGATTGTAGATGTCAGTGGACTGGCATAAATGAGTGAAATAAGTGATGATTTTAGGAGCGCCTGGATGGCTTATTCAGTTAAGCATATGACTTCGGCTCAGGTCATGATCTTGTGCTTCGTGAGTTCGAGCCCCACGTTGGGCTCTGTGCTGACAGCTCAGAGCCTGGAGCCTGCTTTAGATTCTGTGTCTCCCTTTCTCTCTCTGCCCCTCCCCACTCATGCTCTGTTTCTCTCTGTCTCTTAAAAATAAGTAAACATTAAAAAAAACTAAAGAAGTGATGATTTTACATAAGGAGCTAAAAGAGGAAGTGTAGAAACCAAAGCATAACTAATAATTGGATTTGATAATGAGCCATTTTATTTCTATTTATAAATGTTACCTGTTCTAAAAACCGATTATCAAATAGTGGATACAGTCATCATTTTCCCATGATTTGCTAAGAAAGCACAATGGCTCAGCTAGTAGGCCAATTGTTATTTTGGTAAATTGTAAAAATTAATGTTTTCACTTTTTAATCTATTGAAGTTTAATTTTTCAGCAAATGTAAGGAAATAGAATTTAAAGTTGACTGACTTGCAATGAAAACAAGGAACATAATATATTACTGAGAAATTTGTAAAAGTAGTATAATCACAGAGATGATGACAAATCTGATTGCTGTGAGAAGGCAAATGAACCTAAGACCACTGTTGAATAGTACATAATATTAGTGGTATGAAATATTTAAGACAGTTTCTTATCACATATTCATACTAGTAAATATTTTTATTTACAGGTGTCCAGAGCTCTCTTTTACAGTGTGATGAGCAGGTTTTGGCATATATATGGTCTGTATGGTAGAAGGATATTCTAAAGAATTTTTTTTTCTTTTTTACAGTTGATAATTCATGTTGCACACACACATGTATATATACACATATGTGTGTGTATATATATATATATATATATATATATTTAATTACAAATACTATGAACCACTATGCATATATTTAATTAAAAATACCATGAACCACGAAAAGGTACATTGGAAGTAAAATTATGCTTGGAGTAAAAAGGCCACTGCTACTAAATTAAAAAAAAAGAGTCTGAAGGTCAATCCAGACGTTATTTATTCAGAGGACACTGTTGGTATTTGACTATATGTCTCCTAATTTTAATTCAGTGTTGGAGGAAATAGCAAACATTGAGAATAAAATTAAATTATATCCACTTTTCATATGCTCTGAGTAAAAATGGACATAAACTATAAAATAGATACCCCACTCAATTTGTTTCCCCAATGAAGTGAAGACATTCAAATACATTTTTTAAATTTAGGATTATACTATATATATTATTTTACAATTTAATTTTAGTCATAATTTCAAATTAAAGCAATTTCTTTAGATCAATAAACATTTTATAAATAAAGGAAAAAATTATGGTTCTCTGGGTTGGAAGGGGTACTAAAGGTAAACATTGCAACCCACTTTTTGGGAAGTATGTCAGGGCTGTTACAGGGAAATTTATAGGGAATTGCAACACATTATGAATTTTTGGGATCAGTCCCTTCCCCGAATTTCTAAAGAGGAAGGATGTTTTTCTTTTCTGAGAAACCACTTAGCCTTGGGTAAACAAGCTAATGATAGAACAAACCATACATCTGTACATGAGAAAAGGTGACAGATTATAAGATGTGAAAAAAGAGAAACTGAGGAAGTGGAGTATATAGAGGAGGAAAGAGGAAAAAGAAGGTGAATGAGTAACATTGTTAGAAAAAGTACAACAGTGAAGAGAGATGTGTTTCTCTTTTTACTGTAATACCTTATTCATCTGACAGAAATTTACATTAAACTACTGAAGTACTTTTCAAAGGTTTAATGTTGAATTTATGCTTCTTTTAAATGTCACACAGTGCAGGAACTGGCCTTAAGATGGCTCCTGTACGCTTGTATTATACACGTGTAAAATGACATGTGTATGAACAGTTGACAGGCAGAACACAGAATGAAATAAAAGAGGCTCCAAGAGGTGAAATCCAGGCCCAGAGAAGAGCTGAGTATTTTACTAGATAGGAGGCTGTCCTAGTTGATAGTGGTCCCGGCTGTGTTTGGAATAGCTTTGGGTGCTGTAGCCACTTATCTCTTCTCTCTCCTCCATGGCTAAACATACAGTTCTTCTTGGGCTTTTAAAACCACAACGCATTACTGTTTCACTTTTCTATATCTTAATATGTGTCCTAATAACCTATCTCATAGTGGTGTTCTCTCTTTTGGGAAAACCAAAAGCAAACAAACAAACAAAAAGCCTGATAGAAAGAATGCTTATACTACTTCATATTGAACTGAAGTTTTGGGTTTTTTCAGTCATCCAAGGATATACTAATTTTGGAATATAATGCTTTAGAAATACAGGATTTTCTAAAAGTGTAGAATATTTTATAGCAGGTTTGGTCAAAATTAACTTTTATTGTGGGCATTATTTTTCTTATAGATTCTGCTCATTGTGCTGAATACTAAAGTTTCTATGCAAAATCCATTATTTTAGTTTCACTTGACAGAACTATAAAGCTAACAACATACTGGGGGAGCCTATACTCAGTTTCAAAGAAAGAAAATTCTGAATGATCAAATCCTTCGCTTTTCTTTTGTTTGTAATATAAAGAAAAGATACATAAAATTCTGGCATGATGTAAACTATAGTTTCACAAATGAATTAAAATAACAGCTTTACTTTGAAAGATGAAAAATCTAATATTTAATTTTAAGTTAGTTATTCATAATATAGTTTTATTTGCAAATAATTGAAATGTAGTTGAAATATAGGTAATAAAGTTATACTATCTAAGCAAGAATCTATTTTTGATATCCAGTATTTTAAAAATACTAAATGAATTAAAGAAAGCATTGATTGCCTTATATATTTCCATTCAGCTAACAAGCAATGCCATATTAATAAATGCCTAGACTGCACTGAGCCTATCTAAAAATGAACTGATTGCCTAACAGACCTACTAAGCCAAATCAGACAGTCAAGTTCAAGAAAAGTATTTCAGAAAATTCATGACATGCATTTTTTTCATTTGCTCATAGGTAGAACTCATCTATTTTTTCCTATACCTTCACCTATTATACTTTTGTTATATTTCGCACCATTGTATTCATTTGTTGCCCAACGGGTTTCTTTTTTTCCCCAACCCAACAAGTATGCTTTCATGGTATAAATTTCAACCCTTCTCTATCCCCAATCTCTTCATAGTATCCATTGCCTTTGCCTGTAATGAATATGGAAATATTAAAAGGGACTGCTCCTATTACAACCATTTAGAGTGAAAAACGCTCACTTACTATGCTCCATATGCCATCCAGCTGGCTGGGATGGTTGTGTTCTACAAAGCCACTGGAATGTATCCAAACCAATACCTTATCAGGGATGAGAGGAAACAAGGGTGGGAGAATAAGATGAGATGCAAAAGGGACAAATAGACAGTTGGACAGAGGTTGTTGAATTGGTATTAACCAAGACAGAGAGAGAGAGAGGGTGTTTGAAATAATTTAACATAATTTTGAAATAATTTCAGTGACCTAGAGAGAAACTACAATGCAGTGGTGATGAAACAGAGGTTGATTGATGAGTTAGAAATTGAGGAATGAGAGATGCAACACCTCTTATGCTGTTGATGTCAGCAAAACCTTTCTGTGCTGGGGGAAAAGGCAGAACACCTTTGAGTAGGATAATATGTGTATAGTGTCATTTAGTGATGTTTTCCTTCACTAGGATATCAATTCTACCTCAGTTCTTCCAATTCAATTCAGTTCTACTGTGTGGAAGGAAAAAGGGCCTTGTGGCATGGAGGCCAAACTGGGGAAGACAAAAGGAAAGGTATATTGATTTCTAATAAACTCATGGGTTTGTGCATTATTAATTAGTGAACATTTTTACAAAATGTCTTAGGATATCTAATTGAATACTATTACACATGGAACACATGAGGCATAAAGTCAAATTTAGAACTGCTTTGCAATAAGTTAATGGAAATAAAACTAACACTAATCATTGAGTTTCCCCCAGTAATAAGTTCTTTCTTATGTGTGGTCTATACAAGTTTAAGTAGGGATCTGGGTACATCTTACCTAAATCCTTATTTGGATTTAGCAACTGAATACTTTTGTAAAATTAATGGTTTATTCTCAATTCTAATAGCTGTCAATTTATGAATCATTGTTTTCAAAAAGATATTTTTAGAATCACTTCCCTTAGAGTTGCCAAAATTGTATTTACCTATTTCTCATAAAACACCAACATTGGAAACTGACACACAGGAACAAAGCATACTACAATACAAAAGAAGCAAACGTATTAAAGAGGAATTAACTCTAAGAAGCTCTGACAGATGCAAAGAGCTTCACACTCTGCTCTGTGATGTTTAACATATGTTGTCAATTAAAAATTGCTTAAGAAATATTTAACAAGACAGATCTATCACATTTGGAGTTTGTGGAAATAGTTTTTGCACATTGTCTTATTTTACTTTTACTTAAAAAAAAGCGAAGTTTATTTGCTCAATTTGTGCCTTAATTATTTTTTTGAAAAAGGTATTTTTTGATATTTGTTTTTCATAGGTGTTAAATATATTTCCATTAAAATTTAATGGATGAGTGTACATAAAATATTTAACATAATGAATTAAGAGGTATTTATTCCCCATTAAAAAATTATAGTAAAACTCCTAACTAACATTATTTATAGCCTAATTATTTCCTGAGAATGAAGAGAGACTTTGTGCTTTTTGAAAAGTATTATTGCTAAGATACACACATATACTGCTAGAATAAACATTGAACAAATACTGATGTAGAAAGATTCAACACCAATTTTGGTATTGAATCCTGGGAAAGTATATCAACTGTAACCCACAAAGTTTGTAAAATAAACTGAGGACAATTCTTCCTATGCATAATCATTTATGCATGGTTTTGGTAAAATCATTTGCTAGGTGATGATTTAGTGATAGGGAAAGCAGCATCTCCAGCAGTGCCTATTGTGGTAGGATTGGGTGTTCTAGTATAATCCTAGATTAATGGTCCTCATAACCATTGTAATTAATTAGGCCTTCGGTAATTTTATTAATGTAATTCATTTTGGGATCGAGTAGATTTAGCCATGAACTAACATATAAAGAGGCCACCAAACAAACACAGTAATTATGAGAAAAAATGAAACAATATAACACAAACAATATGATATAATATAATCTTCACATGCCTTCAAGATTTTCAAAGAGCAAATTGATGGTGTTTGTAAACCCAGATGGAATATTGAAACTTTTGGTGCACATGGATTAGTGATGAATAGATGTATTTCCACATTCATTTTTTTCATTCATCCTGTGGATGTATTGGGTATCCAGATGTGTGCAAGAGCTTGTCCTGATTACTGTGGATACAATGGAAAGTGTCTCTGCCAATACACCCATCCATCAGCTGCTTTTTCATTTCTAGCCTGTATTACATTATGCCTATGTATCTAACAACATGGCATAACTAGGGAGGTTTCCCCAGACATAGTTTCAGTCCATTATGAAACAGCCCAGCTTCTCTATCTGTTTATAAACAGGGACTAGTATTGACATTTTACTCTAAGGAAGTCATGGGGTATTGATTAGTGTCAGTGAACAGACACTCAAAGCAAGTACAGATCACTGGTGCTCATTATTGAAATCACCTACATTTTAGAACTGTTTATATTGTAGATAAGAAAGCAAAATAAAAAAGAAAGAGGGAGGTAAGGAAGGAAGGGGGGAAGGAGCAGAAGGAAGAAAGGAAGAAAGGAAGGAAGGAAGGAAGGAAGGAAGGAAGGAAGGAAAGAAGGGGAAGCAGTAATTTTGATACGTTTATTAGAACAATAAATCATTTTGACTCTTGTTAATTTCCTACATTTTTAAAATACCAGCTTTGAACACCTTTGTTAAGTAGGTTTTGTATTTATTGTAAATACTTTTTTCCAAAAAGTTCTAATTAATAATGTTTTTGAATTTCCAGGCAAAACTTTTGTTTGTTATACTAGTGTTTTAATTATTTTAACATAGCTTCTAATACATGTGCCCAGTCTCCCTCTGAATCTCCTTTATTTCTTAATTTGTGAATTGACAGTTTTCAAGGGGACAATTTAACTCAAAAATCATACTTTAAAATTTTTTTTAATGTTTATTATTTGATAGAGAGAGACAGACAGAGAGCAAGCAGGGGAGGGGCAAGAGAGGGGGAGACACAGAATCAGAAGCAGGCTCCAGGCTCTGAGCTGCCAGCACCTGAGCCTGATGCGGGGCTCGAACCCACAGACTAGGAGATCATGACCTGAGCTGAAGTCGGCTGCTTAACCGACCGAGCCACCCAGGTGCCCCTCAACAATCATACTTTTAAAATATTCATATACATATAAATGAATATTCATAACTTCCTTTATGTATCATTTCCTTACTTTTACCACATAATTTCATTTTGAAATATCACATTATGGCTTTGGGAAAATAAAATCTTTTGTTTAATTTAGAGGTCATGCAAAAAGTAAGCTTATAATGGCTCCTTTCCCCTTTTTATTGAAATTGCTTGTTTTCTAATCAGATGTGATCTCAAGTATCAAGTATATCTTTATGTATATTCTTATTTTAGTGAAATTGATTAAAAGAAATCTATTTATTGTTTGTTATTATTCGTCCTACATTTTTTTAGGTTATGATACAAATACCTTTGTTTTAAAATTAAACTGAAGTTGCCATAGAGGTATTTGGAAGTCATCAAATAACAGAGACCAAGCATTAGTACCAAATTTCTCTAGATACGAGAAAATAAGTGATGACTGGTAACACATATCATTTTGTGTGTGTGAATGTGTGTGTGTGTGTATGTGTGTCCATGTCCATGCCCTGACACCAATGGATATACTCTGCCAAAGTGTTTCCCTACCAGTTTTATTATGAGCTCCGTTCTCTACCCAAATCTAGCAGCAGAAAATTATTCAGAAACAAAGGTGCCAGTGCAATGCTTTGAACTTTCACTATTTTATTGAAAACTCTAAATCTCATTTTTTTTACTTGCCTGTCTAGATATCTAACAAAAAGTGAGAGTTTATAGCAGCAGAGAAGTGGCTGAGTAGGCAATGACAAGGGAGGTTAAAATAAATAGATTTCCCATACAAGATATGGAGCTGTCAACACTGTCAGTCTGTACTCATGATAAGCACACCATTTTAAACCTTTGGCAGCACTTTTCCCAGCCTTCTCAGACTTTGTTTAATCTCACAGTGCTTCATATAGCTCAGTCTGTCTGCAGCAGCATGCAACAAGTACAGTGACTGTTTCTACCCTAAAAATATTGGAGATATTGCTGCCCTACTATCATAGAAATTCAAGTGATCCTGTACCCCAAGGGACCTCACATGGAGACTCCCTCAGGGTCCAATACTTATCCCCTTTGATGTTTAGTATAATGTTTAAAATGTGGAAATAATTTGTGCAATGTATGCTCTTCAGCTGCCAGTACATGTGACATTTTATTTGTTTTAATTCTGCTTGTGACAGTAAATTCAATTTTAAGGATTCAGTCTTTTCAGCTTATCCTCTCTAGTTCTCAAAACCTAAAAATACAATATATCTTTGTGTAAGTTTTCCCAGAAATAGACCTCAAGACAAGGGTTTGAGTGCAAGAATCTATTTGGAATGTTTACTAATCACTGACAAAGAGTAAGAAAATAAGACCATCTAAAGGAAGGCAGCAAATAAAATCTGAGTTTGAAAGCCAGCTTTGGGAACTGTCTCCACAGGGAAACCATGGGAAATGGAAAAGAAAATGTTTCTTAGAGTTATCACACTTATAAAAGAGATAATTGGAGGATTTGTATATCATCTCCAGCAGGACATTGAATGAAGGCTGCTCTCAGTGCTCTGTAATTGCCTTCAGAGAAAGCCTTCAGGCAAAAAGATGCAGATCCTGGGGGTGAGAAGTCCTTAGTGAATACTGAAAATGTAAGGCTTGAGCATGGCTGGGGTTTTAGCTGTATCCGGCATTCTTGATCTTCACATTTTAAAATCCCCACCCAATCATCTTTACCTTTTAAATATATAAACAATCCATCACCTTCAATACCTACACTGCTGCATCAAGTCTCCATCATTTATTAGTAGGATGAAATAACTTGTTTGGAATGGGTTCAAAAGTAAATTGGAGGGAAATAAAAATAAGGTAACCAGTGAGACCACCCTTTCTTTAATTTTATAGTGAAGAAAAGCAGTGATTTAGAGTGGTGACTTCAGGAAGTGAAAAAAAACCTGGTATATGTTTTACAAATGAGGAAAATTACCTCATATTGGTATAATAATGAGAATTATCTAGTATGAGAAAATAATGATGCCAAAGAAAAAGAGGTGATTTATTGAAGGCATAATTATAACACTGGTGGAAGATTTGGCTTTTGTTAGTTTGGATCATTAATACAGAATAGCATAAAAGAAGGCAGAATTTTTGATCACAGATGGAGGTAAATGAGTTGTGGTAATTGACTGAGTGGTGGTAAAATGAAGTGTGGATCTTTTGGGATTCATCTTCTTAGGATTCTTCTGCTTCCTGGATTTGGAAGTCTGTTTCTTTCCCAGGTTAGGGGCATTTTCAACTATTATTTCTTCAGTTACGTTTTCTGCTCCTTTCTCTCTGTCTTCTCCTGAGACCCCTATAATACAAATATTATCCTGCTTAATGTTGTCTCATATAGGTCATTTTTTTTTTCTTTTTACTTCTCTGTTTTTGTGAGTTCCACTGCCTTGTTTTCAAAATCATTGATCCTTTCTTCTGTTTCATCTGGTCTGCTATTGAACTTCTGTAGTGTCTGTTTTAGTTCAATTAGTGTGTTTTTCAGCTGTATGATGTCTTTTTCTTTTTGGCACTTTCTTATGTTTTCCATCCATTTGTTGAAGTTCTCACCCTTTTTCGTTTTCAAGTGAGATGCTTTAGGGGCTCATCTCTCTGTTGCAGGTGCCAGGGGTTAGGATGCTGATATGTGCACAAACCCCTCACTCCTTATAGAGAACCTCTGGATTTGTGAGACCTCATCCAATTGTAGGTTGCTGTGCCAAGGGTGGGATTTTGGGTGAGACTGAGTCTTTGCCTCTCTTACCTATCTCAGTGTGGCTCCTTTATTGTTTATTACGTAGGAGCTGTTCAACTAGTTTCTGGGTCTTTTTGAGAGACATTTTTTTTTATATAAGTAGCTTTAGATTTGATGTGTCTGTGGGTGGAGAGAATTCAGTTTCTCTTCATACCACCATCTTGCACCACCACCCAAAAGATTGTATTTCTCTAATGTTAACACTGCCGTAGTTCTCTTATAACACTTAAAACCAGCCCCACATTCTAGTTTCTCTGATTGTTTAAAAAAATTCTCCCTGTACTCATTTTTTTATTTTTGAGAGACAGAGACAGAGTTCGAGCAGAGGGAGGGGCAGAGAGAGAGGGAGACCCAGAATCTGAAACAGGCTTCAGGGTCTGAGCTGTCAGCACAGAGCCCCATGCAAGACTCTAACTCACAAACTGAGATCATTACCTGAGCTGAAGTCAGGTGCTCAACTGGCTGAGCCACCCAGGCTCTCTGTCCTGGCATTCTTGTTTTGTTCTAATCAGAATATAAATGATGTCCTTGCATTTCCCTTGGTAATATGTTGAGTCACTTTTATTTAAAAGAATAAAACTCCCTGGGCCTGTTTAGTGGACGGAACTAAGGAATACTACTTATTGTTTATGTCTAAGTGATTTCTTCCTTACTATTACACAGTTTTCACTTAACTGTAATTTATATCTGTGTCTATTATACTTACATTATACGTTTTGGTTCCTTAAAAATATTGACACAATTGCTTATTTGTTTCATCTTAAAAAACAATGACAGTGACTTTGAAATAACAATACCAATTGTACAGCTAGAACAAACAATTACATAAAGTTTAAGATATCTTTGTGATTCCTTTTATCTTTAGAATAAATCTCATTAGAAACATTGAATCAGAAAGTTGGTCTTAAAGTCACTTGAAAAATACCTTTTTCTGCATGGTCATGCCACAAATTGATACAAAATTAGGATAATTTGTTTCAGTTTGATTTCACATAGGGGGGACTGAATATTCTCTTCATAGTTATAATTGTGTGTTTCCATGACAGATAGCACCTACATAATACCAACTTTAAAAATTACATAAAAGAAATATCATTTCCACCACTAGTTCCTCTAATACGTACTCTCCTTCTGCCCGTAAGCAGCAGCTTTATTTGCAGTTATCCTCTTACACTTTCTTTATTTTTTATTATGTTTACTTTTTTTAATGTTTTTATTTTATTTTTGAGACAGAGAGAGACAGAGCATGAGCAGGGGAGGGGCAGAGAGAGGGAGACACAGAATCCAAATACTCTCCATTTTATTGTAGTTTTGCCCTCCCACAAGCAAAGTATGCTGTTTATAGACTCATTAACAGAGTATGCTGCCCAACTTTTAAATTTTTTTGTCATTTGGGTGTGTAAGAAATTATATGTCAGTGCAATTTTAATTTGTATTTTTAAAAATATTTTAATGACTACTGCATTTTATTATCGGGAATTTATCTGTTCCAGCCCTTTGTTAGCTTTTCTGTTATGTTGTTGATCTTATTTTTCTTCATTTTTGGTTGACCTATTAGATTGTGATGTAAGTTGATACCAGTCTGCAGTTTATTTTTCACTTAGCTTATGGTAGTTTTCTTCATGCTGTTTTTCCCCTGTAGTGAAATTTATTAAGGTACTTTTCTAATTACATCTGGGTTTTATGTTAGAGTTTTAGAACTTTTCTTCAGTATCCAACTACAAATGAATTTAAACATGCTTTCACTATTACTTACATTTAAAATTTTCATATTTCAATTGGAATTTTTAATTGTTTAGAATGTGCAGAACAAATTCAGTTTTATCATTTCAAGAGTATATATAGATATCAAATTATCTCAATACCAATTTTTAAAAGGCTTTTTCACACTTATTTAATATGCTACCTTTGTGTTTCCTATGTTTCCATAGTTACTCCATAATGATTCTGGAATTTCTTTTTTTACATTGATCTTTCCACCTATTTCCATACCACAATGTTGTTCTGATTAAGGAGGTTTTACAAATTTTTGAGTTTTTTTCTTTTTCTTTTTTTTTCTTTTTTTAGAGAGAGAGAATGAGTGGGGGACAGGGGCAGAGGGAAGGAGATAGAATCCATGCTCAGCATGGAACCTTGCAGAGGGCTCGATCCCATGACTGGAAGACCATGACCTGAGCCAAAAGCAAGAGCCTGATGCTCACCCGATTGAGCCACCCAGGCACCCCTATAAATTTTGTTTTTAGTTTATTTCTTTATTTTGAGAGAGAGAGAGAGTGTGTGTGTGTGTCTGTCTGTCTGTAGGTGCGCATGAGCAGGAGAGGGGCAGAGAGAGAAATAGGGAATGAATCCAAAGCAGGCCCCACTCTGTCAGCATAGAGCCCCCATGTGGGCTCTATCTTGCAAATGGTGAGATCATGACCTGAGCCGAGATCAAGAGACAGACACTTAATTGAGCCACCCAGGTACCCCCCCTTATAAAATGTTTTAATAACTGACTGGTAATACTAATTCCAGAATATTTTTTACAGCTACTTATTATTTGTATGCTTGTACAGACTTTATATTTTTATTGTCTAGATCTATAGGTAAAAATGTCACTTTTATTAGCATAATGGTACATGTATTAAATTAGAGCAAAACTAAGTATCAATGTGTCCTAGAGTATCAAAAATATAGCTTTTCTCTCCATTTTTTAACGTCTTTTTTGGTAAATTTCTGACTGGTTTATATTATTTTTCATATAGTTTTTGCATAAGTTATAATAGGTTTATGACAAGATATTTTATTTTACTTTATTCTATATACATCTAGCCTCATCTTATTGTATATCTAGCTTGTTTTAGATTTTATTATATATATGCTTAGATAAAATCTGTACATTTATATATACATCTATATATTTATATGTTTATTGTCTATGATATATATAAATCAATATGCAGCTATTTTTCTGTTTTAGTTTTACATGCCCCTATTTAATGAGTTACTTGATTTTGTGAAATTAGTTTTCAATTATCTCCTTCAGGATTTTCAGATATATAGACGTATATGAAAATAGAGACAGATTTACCACTATTTTTCTAATTTTTAACCCTATAGTTTTTTACTCGTGTCTAATTATTTTGACAAGTGACACCAATATTTGCTAAATAATGAGATTATTGGCATTCAAGATTTGTTCCTGATTTTATCAAATTAAATATGATTCTGAATTTTGAGTGTCAGTATCTTTTTGTGTTTATCACTTTTCACTTCTGTCTGTCATCTATTGTTTTTCTATCTAATCATCATGATACAGAAGTACATACCTAATTTCTAGATGTTTTTATCACAAATACTTGTTCTCGGGGCACCTGGGTGGCTCAGTGGGTTAGTGTCTGACTTCAGCTCAGGTCATGATCTCACAGTTTGTGAGTTCAAGCCCCACATCGGGCTCTGTGCTGACAGCTCAGAGCCTGGAACCTGCTTTGGATTATGTTTCTCCCTCTCTCTCTGCTCCTCCCCTGCTCAGACTGTGTCTCTCTCTCAAAAATAAATTAAGATTAAAAAAACATTTAAAAAAAAAAGAAATACTTGTTCTCATTATAAATTTCCTTTTAGGCATCGAAAGGGATAATCCAGATTTTTTTTCTTTAGATTTCTATTATGTATGATGAATTGTATTAATAGTTTCTATCTATTGAAACTTTCTTACATTCCTTTAGTAAATTTCCTCTAGCAGAGTTAGAAATTCTTCTAGAATTGAACTGAACTTACTTTCTCTTTCAGTTCTTTTGATTTTTCTGTCCTAAGAATTCAAACTATTTTGTGCACTTCAAATAACCACTACTCAGAACACTGTAAAATACATAATAGGTACTCATTAAGTTAGTTTTCTCTTTCTTGTTTTCATAAGTAATACTTGTCAGCTCTTCAATGCTAGCTTTAGTTCAAAGGATATTAATTATTGCTGAAAACTTACTATTACTGAAATATTATTTTTTAATTATTATTGAAATTTATTATTGAAATATTATTATTAAACTTATTTCATTTAAAATAACTATTTCATTTAAAATAATGCAAACCAGTTAGTTTAAAATTACAAACTTGGTTGGGCAATACATTTCGTAAAATAATGGTTGAATTAATAAAAAAAAATTTAAAGTCTTTTCTTGAGGCTAATCTCTTCAGTTTTTTCAGCCTGTTTCTTACCTACCACTAATGCTCTAGTCTGGAACTCAGATGTGACTTAGTTTTTCCCTCCTTGCATGTCCAGCATTTCTATCTCTCATTCTTTTCTTACACAAGTTTGTAAATTGTAAGCATTCTTCTTCACAAGCTTGCTTATTTATTTGTGTAAGAATAAATGGTACATTTTTATCAAATGTCTTAAACTTTTGGCAAGAAAATTATGTTGTTTGGGGTTTTTTTGATACATTAATGGTATTGATTTTATTTCAAACTTTTCAAATATTAAATATATTTTAAGCTTGATGTGGTTCTAGCTCAGGCATAAGAACAGGTTTATGGTGAATTTCTTTATGTCCCATTGAATTACACTTGTTAGCATTTTATTCACATTTAATATCAATATTTATAAATAATATAAACCTACTCCTTTTTACTTCTATTTTTTACATTATTTTCATACGTAAGTTATATTTTTTGCTTCGATTTTCAAGTTATTTTAATGGAATTAAAATATATTTGATTCTAGATAATTTGAGGGATTTCAATAATAGCAGTAAAAACATTTAGAAACTTCTAATAGTTAGACTGTGATAAATATTATTTTTGTTTGCTTTTTTTTGAATATTTATACATCTAGCTTTCACCATGTGCATGTATACAAGTATACTTCAAGGCAGGCAGTAGAATGATAAATTCTGTAGGAGAGGTTTTGGATAGAAATTGACTGAGTACAAGGCTACTTAACATCTAGGGAAAGAATCTCAGAAGTGGTGCTGTTTGATCAACAATCTGAATGATAGAAGTTGGAATGGTTGAGAAACAGAAATTTAATCAATGTAACTGGAGCTATGAAAGAGAAAGACTATAGAAAATATATATTCAGATCAGACCATGGAGGGTCTAAATGCTGCAGTGAGGGGTTTACATTTTTCCTCCCTAAACCTAATACTAACCTCTTACCATATCTGAAATCTCAACTGTAATTTTGACCCCATTTATTTTGGTTCAGTAAACATCAAAATTCTTTATTTAATAAGGTCAACATGAACATGACTCTTTGGACACTTAAATGTATTTTGTGGCATTCTGTTTTCAAGTGAAAACTAAATAAATCAGGCACTACATTTTGAAATTTTCACAAGGAGATTATTACCTTGCTCTCAGGCTTCATCTTTACATTTTAACCATTCCTTATTTGCTGGTGCTTCATTCTTATACCCCAACACACCTTGTACTTCCTTTGATACAATTTGTTGATCAATAAAGGCTGTACCTTCATGATATCTTTCCAAATATTTAGGGTTTTTTAGAGGGCTTAAAAACATTGGCAGTAACCTTTAACAAGAGTCCCAAGATAAACAAAAGGAAAGGATATTCTCTCTTCAGCAAATGGTGTTGGTAAAACTGGGTATCAGCATGTTAAAGAGTGAAATTGGACCCTTATCTTACACCACACGCATAATCAACCCAGTATGGATTAAAATGGATTAAAGACTTAAACATAAGACTTGAAACTGTAAAACTAGAGGAAAATATAGGGAAGAGCTTCTTTGCCTTGGCCTTGGCAATGATTTATTGAGTATGACACCAAAGACTTAGGCAACAAAAGCAAAGTTAGACAAGTGGAACTCTGCCAAACTAAAAAGCTTCTGCACAAGAAGGGAAGATCAACAGAATGGAAAGACAACCTACAAAATGGGAGAAAATATTTGCAAACCATATATCTGATTAGGGGTTAATATCCAAATATGTAATAAACTTTTACAACCCAATAGCAAAAAAAAAAAAAAAAAAAAAAAAAAAATCCAATTAAAAAAGGGGCAAAATGCTTGAATAGGCATTTCTCCAAAGAAGATATTTAAATGGCCAGAGGTATATGAAAAGATTTCCAACATTGATAACCATCAGGTAAATGCAAATCAAAACCACAGTGACATATGACCTCACATCTGTTAGGATAGCTATTATCAAGAAGAAGAAGGAAGAGATGGGTGGAGAAGGAAGAGGTGGAGGAGGAGGAAGAGAAAGAGAAAATAACTGTTGACAAGGATGTGGAGAAATTGGACTCTTGTACACTGTTGATGGGAATGTAGAAGATTCAGCTGCTATGAAAAAGTATAGAGGTTACTCAAAAAATTAAAAGTGAAACTACCATATTATCCAGCAGTCCTACTTTTGGGTATATACAAAATAATTGAAATCAGGATCTTGAGGAGATATTTGCACTCTCATGTTTATAGCAGCATTATTCACAGTAGCCCAAGACATTGAAAACAACTAAATGCCCATCCACAAATGAATGGATAAAGAAAATTTGGTATATACATACAATGGAATATTATTCAGACTTACAAAAGAAGGAAATCCTGTCATATGCAACAGCATGGATGAACCTAGAAGGCCTATGCTAAGTGAATTGAGTTGTCATAAAAGACAGGTACTGCATGATTCCACTTATATAAGGTAGCTGAAAGAATCAAAATTATGGAAGCAGTCAGTAGAATGTTGGTTGCCAGGAACTGGAGAGAATTAGAAATGGAGAGTCGTTGTTCCACAGTTATAAAGTTTTAGCTATACATGATGAATAAGTTCTAGAGACCTCCTGTACAACAACGTGTATACCATTAACATAATTAAAATTTAGTATTGTACACATAGAAATTTGTTCAGAGGAACAATCTCCTGTAAAGTGTTCTTATCACACACACACAAAAAAAATGACAGGGCCAGAGGAAATTTTTGAAGGTGATGGATATGCTTACTACCTTGATTGTGGTGATGGTTTCACTAGTGTATGCATATCTCCAAACTCATCAAATTGTATACATTAAATATGTCCAGTTTTTGTATGTTAATTATACCTCAGAAGAGCTATTTAAAAACAAAACAGTAATTTGACAAAATACAGCATCTTTCTTGATAAAAACCCTCAAGAAAAGAGGGATAGAAGGAACATACCTCAATATAATAAAGGCCATATATGAAAGATCCACAGCTAATATCATCCTACATGGGTAAAAACTGAAAACTTTCCCCCTAGGGTGAGGAACGTGACAGGGATGTCCACTCTCACCACTGTTACTCAACATAGTGTTGGAAGTCCTGGCCTTAGCAATCAGGCAACAAACAGAAATAAAAGGCCTCCAAATCAGCAAGGAGGAAGTCAGATTTTCACTCTTCACAAACATCATACTCTACATGGAAAACCCAAAATATTCCACCAAAAAACTGCTAGAACTGATCCATGAATTCAGCAAAGTCACAGGATATAAAATCAATGTACAGAAATGGGTTGCATTTCTATACACCAATAATGAAGCAGCAGAAAGAGAAATCACGGAATCGATCCCATTTACAATTGCACCAAAACCCATAAAATACCTAGGAATAAACCTAATGAAGAGGTAAATGATCTATACACTGAAAACTATAGAAAGATTATGAGAGAAATTGAAGAGGACACAAATAAATGGAAAAGCATTCCATGCTCACGGATTGGAAGAACAAATATTTTTAAAAATATGGACAAATATTGTCAATACTACCCAAAGCCATCTACATGTTCAATGCAATCCCTATCAAAATAACACCCGCATTCTTCATAGAGCTAGAACAAACAATTCTAACGTTTCTATGGAACCACAAAAGACCCCGAATAGCCAAAGTAATGTTGAAAACCAAAGCTGGAGGCATCACAATTACAGACTTCAAGCTGTATTACAAAGCTGTAATCATCAAGACAGTATGGTATTGGCACACAAACAGACACATAGACCAATGGAACAGAATAGAGAACCCAGAAATGGACTCACAGACATATGGCCAACTAATCTTTGACAAAGCATGAAAGAATATCCAGTAGAATAAAGACTGACTGTCTCTTCAGCAAGTGGTGCTGAGAAAACTGGATGGTGACATGCAGAAGAATGAACCTGGACCACTTTCTTACACCATACACAAAAATAAACTCCAAATGGATGAAAGACCTAAATGTAAGACAGGAAATCATCAAAATCCTAGACGAGAAACCAGACAACAATCTCTTTGACCTCGGCTGCTGCAACCTCTTACTTGACACGTCTATGGGGGCAAGAGAAACAAAAGCAAAAATAAACTATTGGGAATTCATCAAGATGAAAAGATTCTTCTGCACAGTGAAGGAAACAATCAGCAAAACTAAAAGGCAACTGATGGAATGGGAGAAGATATTTGCAAATGACATGTCAGATAAAGGGTTAGTATCCAAAATCTATAAAGAACATATCAAACTAATGCCTAAAAAACAAATAATCCAGTGAATAAATGGGCAAAAGACATAAAAAGACAATTTTCAAAAGAGGACACCCAGATGGCTAACAGGCTTATGAAAAGATGCTCAACATTACTCATCATCAGGGAGGTACAAATCAAAACCACAATGAGATACCACCTCACACCTTTTCAGAATGGCTAAAATTAACACTCAGGAAACAATAGATGTTGGCATGCATGCAGAGAAAGAGGAATCCTTTTGCACTGCTAGTGGGAATGCACACTGGTGCAGCCACTTTGGAAAATGGTATGGAGGTTCCTCAAAACATTAAACATAGAATTACCTTAGAATGTAACAATTGTACTACTAGGTATTTATGCAAAGGATACAAAAATGCTGATTCCAAGGGCACATGCACCCCAATGTTTATAGCTACTCTATCTATAATAGCCAAACTATGGAAAGAGCCCAAATGTCCATTGACCAATGAGTAAAGAAGAAGTGGTATACATATACAATGGAATATTACTTGGTGTTCAAAAAAGAATGGAATCTTGCCATTTGCAACAACGTGGATGGAATTAGAGTGTGTTATTCTAAGCGAAGTAAGTCAGTCAGAGAATGACAAATATATTATTTCATTCATATGCGGAATTTAAGAAATAAAACAGAGAGGGGAAGGGAAGAAATTAGATAAAAACAGAGAGGGAGACAAACCAGAGAGACTTAAATACAGAGAACAAATTGAGGGTTGCTGGACGGGCATGGTTGGGGGCCTGAGCAAAATGGGTGACAAGCATTAAGGAGGGTACTTGTTGGGATGAGCACTAGGTGTTATATGTAAGTGATGAAATGTAAATCACCAAATTACATTCCTGAAATCATTATTACAATATATGTTAACTTAGATTTAAATTTTAAAAATAATTAATTAAAAATAAATAAAATAAAACTACATAAAAAACAAAGCAAAACAAAAATTGGCCAAATGGATAAAAGTAAGTTATTTATGAACATCCATTATTACTTCTGTGGTAAACTTTAGGTCTAGTAACCTCTCAATATAAAGAACAGTGATTTTCCAAGTGAATTTATTGAGTACAAAACCATGTATTGGAGATTCTATCTATCTATCTATCTATCTACCTATCATCTATCTATCTATCTATCTATCTATATCTATCTCTACCTACTACCTACCTACCTACGTATCTATCTATCTATCTATCATCTATCTATGTATCATCTACCTACCCGTCTACCTATCTTTCTATCTTTATGTATTTATACAAATAAAAGGATCTCTGCATTTCAACAAAATGTACCGCTAGGTTCGGGGAACTGAATGTAATTCAAAAAGATGGAACCATGTTGCAGCATGCAGCTTCATCCCTCTTTGTCACTCTGTGTCTCTTGCGGATCACGTTTTCTTCATTTTCAAGATTTACTATTTACTTGATGTGCCATGCCTGATGGCAGGTTTAAGTCTTTCTTCTACCTGTTTTGTTTTGTTTTGTTTTTTTCTTGCTATGTGTCATCATCTGACAAACTCCTAATCAGTCATTAGAAATTAGTTCAAATGTAGCATTCAGAAGGAATCTTTCCCACGTTATACATAGATACGGTTTTTCCTTCCTTTGCCTATCTATTGTTTACATAAATATTATAACTCTTTGTCCTTTTACCTCTTTTTTATGAATGTGAACCCCTCAAGGACTTAAATGACACTAACTTCATTTTTATTTACCTTGTTATAAATGACAACAGAGGGGCACCTGGGTGGATCAGTTGGTTAAGCATCTAAGCCGACTCCATTTTGGCTTAGGTCAGGAGCCTGCTTAGGGTTCTCTCTCTCCCTCTCTGTCTGCCCGTCCCCTGTTCACACTCTCTCGCTCTCTTTCAAAATAAATATTTTTAAAAGAAATGACAACAGAAATATATGTATACACGCACACACATGCACAAATGAGCTATATGATACTTCAGAATGAAGGTAAGAACTGTATATTCTCTCTACATAACATATTTCTCTGTCCAAGTGCTCTTTGTTCTGTCATTCTCTTATTCTTATAGTTTTCAGACATTTGTATATATTTGAATTATCTGCAGACCTTTTAAAAATGGCTATTTCTGGCCTTTACCTTGAAGGATTAAATTGTGTTATTTGAACCGGGCACCCTAGGTCATTGTGATGCAAGCAATGAATAGATAACACTTTGAGAAGCACATTCAGGCTACACTAAACATTTTCATATATGTGCAACCCCACTGAAGTATAATGTGAAATAGGTCATGCATGTTAAACCAAGACAGTGTCAGATTAATTTAGACTACATTTTTAATGAAGGTTTTATGGCAATGCTCTTGCACCACTAGGTGTCATTGTTAATGTCTCATTCATTTTGTGATAAATGATATGTGAAGTTTTCCTTCTTTTCATATATAGACTTCAAATTCATGAAAGTGAATAATTAATTCTATAATTCTGCACAAAACAGACAAAATCTTTTCTCATACATATATACTTTCCTGCGATCTTTTATTTTTCCAATAAGCCTCAAATTCCTTTGTTCCTCTTTATTGTCAATAAAAGGCAAGTGAGCTCTGATACCTCTGAAACCAAATATGTCAAGATAGGGAACTGTGACTAGAGCTGATGCTGTCTACCTCTGTGACATATCAAGTGAAAGCCTTTCTGTCTATCGATCTACACATTTAGACGGCTTAGACAAGCATGCTATTTTAGCAAGAAACAATACAAAAAGCAGGGAAAAAAAATCTTCATTGTATCTAAGCCTCAGGCTTCCTTGGGCTTGAGCCTGCGGGAATTGCATTCTTCTTCATAGGATGCAATTGTTGTCTGAGCTGAAATTACCAATAGACTGAGAATTATTTTCAATTACATTGAATTAGACATGACCTCAAGGTAGAATTTTATATTAAGTGGATAACTGATGGTTGTTATTACAGGAAAAAGACACACAACCAGTAGGAGTAGCAAATAAAATGAGTTGAATAAAGGAACTGAACTGTTTTTGAATGTTCAGAATAAAGGGATATTCTATAGGCCACTGTTCTTTGGAGAACTTTGGTTCCCTTTGCGTGAGCAGTATTGAGCCTGAAAAAAGGATTCTGTGAGGGTTTCATTAAAAACAAAACAAAACAAAAAAAAAAGCAGTGTGCTTAGGGATTTATATATAAGTGATTTGATCTCAGTTTTGATTGGCATTCTTTTCAATTTTTGCTATAGCATTGCTTTCAAAACTTTTAAAGCCTATGTTATTTAAAACCTGCTTTCAAAACTGATTGCTAAACTAAAGGTTTGTATCCTCTGCCAAATAACAAAGCTATACCTTTCCTGAAGTTTTTATTCATTCTTGAATTCATTTAATTTTCAAATACTTATTATTCCATAGATATTTTTACATGAGAAGCATGAAGAATATTATAATTATGTAGTTTTTACTACTAAAATATCCCACATAAAAAATAATTTATCTCTGTAAATTCATTGAAGGATCACTATAATGTCTTGTGTTATAAGAAAGACACTTTATAAAAAATTGTAATTACTAACAAAATGTTTAAATAGGTAAAAGATACTGAATATAACATCTGTATACATAGAAGTCTAATTAAATCATATGTTTGGACAATTTAATTTATGATCATTAAGATTTAGCTGGCAAATAACTGTTCTCTATATCCATTATCCTTTTCAATTATTTAAGGAATTGTCTTACTATTTATGTTAGAAAATAGTGTTTTAAATAAAGCTAATAATTCCAACTTTTGTTCAGTTATCAATCCATTAAAAGTAGTATAATTGTTTTCTAAATGAATAGAGTCACTCTACAGATAAATATTCAGAAATGTATTTGCTCTAAAGTTTTGACATAACACATTTTCTTCCATTTTATATGTAGAATCCGGATTAATAGTATGTTTGCTGAAAAAAAAAATCTTTCTGAATTTATTCAGTTAAGTTCATACTTCAAGAGAGAGATGGATAATGTATTCTAACATATATTGTTATTCATACATTTTTTCAGAACATAATTCAGCAATTTACTTAGTTTAGGTAGGCTATCATTTTTATATTTGTAGAAAAGAACAACACATTTCATCGTCATGAATTATTCATTCTTAAAAGTTCATAACTAAATGTATTTTAAAATTAGGCTAATTTAGAAATTTCTAAATTAAGTTGATTTTCCCAAAGGTAAATGAAAAAAAAATCTGTATGTTAAATAATAAGGACTACATTATGTTTATTTTTTCTCATGATTCATTGCTTCCATTGATTATACAGGGTTGGACAACTGAAAGGAGTCACAGCAAATCACAGGTTTATGCTCATATGAAGCTTTAATAAATGTAAATGATAAGGCACAGAAGGAGAAAGAAAGTGTAAACAGTCATGAAGTTTCCTGAATATTTGTAGGCACAGAAGCTAGTGTCTTAGTCACATGGTATACACTTCATCTTTTGTCCATTTCAGGGAGCTCAGGCATGAGTTTACTATGGCATGTTTTATACCTCATTGGTTAAGAAGCTATCAAGCCCAGCTATGAAAGTGGTTTGTAATGTGCAAACCATGCATCTAAACTCCAGGGGAGTTTCAAATTTTTAATAGTGCATTACTAATCACAAGTTAGCACATCTCATCCTTATTTTGGCCAGGGGTCAGTACCAGCCCTCGAAGCATACTCAGAGATTAGCATAGAGTTTTCTTAGTCCCAGGTGTAAAATAACTCTATTCTGTTCTTACACAGTACCTAAACTGGGCAAGCCATTTAAGACCTCTGTGGTTCAGCATTTATATTTTAATATCTTAATAAGATATTAATAATATTAATTAATATATTAATGATAAATAAGTCAAGTTTCCCAACCTACTGTTAAGAGAATAAGCTTCTATTGGTAGCCAGCAATTTCTGCTTATGCTCTGACACATTCTCAGCAACCAAAATGACCTTCTCTTTCCAGTTGTGTAAAATCAGAAGTGTCCTTCATTGCCCTCTAAGCTGAGGTTTTTGAAATCTACCTATGCAGAGTCAGAAAAAGTATAAAAAACTTATTTTAAAGACAACCATTTCAACTTCATTACAATTCATTTTCTTGTGTTGTAGACACAAATAGACTCTTTCCTTTTTCTCCTTCCATCTCATATGCCATAGCCATTTCTTGTCTTTAAATGCCTAGAGGCTGAGTAATGTAGGTGTTGCATATATTTTTAAATAATATGAAATGGAGACTTGGGCAAAAAATAAGTTGATCTTCTCAAAATATACTGCTCTCTTTTTTATCTTTTTTGACAGCATACGAAGTATGTTGCTCTTATTGTTGCAAGGTTAGCAGTCATTACAATATTTTTTCTCTGTATAAACTAAATATTTTTCCTCAGTTGTCCAAATATATTAATAGATTTCAGTCCGGCAATTGCTAACACTTAAGCTTAAGTCACTATTGACTTTAAATTAATCTGCAAAAAACTTTTTTAAAAAACAAATAAAGAAAACTTGCATGATAACGAATATATAAAAAGTCGTACGATAGATAACATATATGTATACGTAAAGATATATATATATTTATATATATATATATAATATATATATATATTATATATATATATGTAACATATATGTATACGTAAAGATATATATATTTTTTATATATATATTATATATATAATATATATATAACTGTGATAATTCTCTAAGTTGGATTGAAATATCCTAAAGTAAATATTAAAACATTTGTAAATGGAAATACTTGTTCTCTTAATAATATTAGATTGGCTTTGATTTATACTCATGTAGAATGAATCACAATAATTATATAAGAACAAAGCGATTATAACAAAAAACAGTTGATAAAAAGATTTGATTATAAAGGTTTTATGTATTAAATGTATACAAATATATCCATATTCCTTCAACTTATTTTGTTCTATCTGATCTTAAAGTTCCATTGTCTTCTTTTTTCGATTCATAGTTCTGGCCTCCAGAAAGTATGAATGGCAACACAACAGTCTATGTACACATATAGCCCAAGACATATGTGTATTTGTTGATTAAAAAATACAGCATTTTTGTTACTTTGAGAACTTCTCTTTAACCATGATGATGATTTAATGTGTTTTTTAAAATATTATCACCAAAGAATATGAAGAAAATTAAAGTAGCTAAAATATGAACAGTTAAAACTTTTAAGCTTAATAACTGCAAAATAGAATTTTTAATAAGCAATTTAGATCATCATATTCATGGTGGTCATTATAACCCTCATAATAATGAATGCTGGTGTGCTGACCTCTTAAGGAAGAAAGTTGTATTTATTGTAATGTTGGGTACAAAAAAATTATGTTAATGTACTTACACTGGAACACCCTATGTCTTGAGAAAATAAGCATGGGGAATTAAGGTAGTGTTCCCTAATTGAATTGAATAAAGACATAATTCCAAAGGCCCAAAGTTGGCTTTCAGGAACTAAGTGTTGCTAGAGTACCTGAAATACACTAGGTAAAGGAAAAATAGAATAAAAATAAGATTAACTTGAAAAGGAAGCCACAGGCCAAAGTATATAAAATCTTCCCGGCCATAATAAGGGCTTGGAATGTTTTCCAAGTGTGGTAAAGAGAGCTAGTGTCAAGAGAATAACAACTTCTAGATTATGTGTTTAGGAGATACTCTTGAGCTGCTGCTTGGAAAGTGTTAATTGAAGAGTAAGCACAGATTTAAGGAAAACAAGAAGGAGGTCATCACAATAGTCCAAGCAAGGGATAATGTGACTTGATGTATGTTGTTTGCATTGGGATTGGAGATAAGTTAATGAATTTAATATGTATTTATTATATAGATATGAAAGGAAGTTCCCCTCATTATCCTTCAAGAAGATAATGAAGGAAACACAGGAGAATGTAAAAGAATAAACCTTTTTAGTTGTAGTTGAAGAGGAAAACACTCTACATACTCAGCATAATTATATTCATCTATTCTAAAAGTTGAAACCATAAAAAAATAATTTGTATTTACTGGACATCACTGTGACCTATATTGGGACCCCTTTCAAATATAAGTTTCTGGAATAACCCATTTGAAATTTACCGCTTTACTACCCTACAGTCTACTTCTCTCTCCTGATGAGTTTCAAGATGTTTCATCTTCATTACCTGAATGTTATGAAACTCATCCTCTTCTTCTGATCACAAGACAAGTTTTGGTAGGTCTTATATGGGCCCTAATTTGGATGTATTAAGAAATCACAGTGTGTTGTCCCCAGAATCTGGCATGTTAATACTGTTCTCATTCCTTCTTACTGAATATTATGAGAATTACAAGGTCTTATTACATTTTGAGGTGTTTTTTTTTTTCCCTATCTATAATAGGGTGAGGAAAATGAATGAGTTTAGCATGAGTTTAGCATGAGGGATATGCACAAAGATTAAGTAAACTGAGAGTTGAAAGGTCCTATTATATTATCAATATAAAGGCCAATAGTGACCTTAAGAACAGATTAGTGGAGAGATAAGAGTCAAAAAGATAATAACATGTGTCATGAAAAGGTAGGCATGGCACCTTTGGTAGGCATAGGCAAACTCTTTGGAATATGTCTAGAAAGAGACTCTAAGAAACAATGTATTGGATAATGTAAGATGAGGGAACAAAGGAGCATATTGTTTAGAAATATTTTAAGGTGTTGTGTTAGAAACAACCCAATACTGGGGTGCCTGGGTGGCTCAGTTGGTTGAGCCTCCAGCTCTTGATTTCAGCTCATGGTTTGTGAGATCAGGCCTGCTTTGGGCTTTGCACTGACAGTTTGGGATTCTCTCTTTTCCTCTCCTCTGCTCACCTCACGTGTTCTCTCTCTCTCAAAATATATAAACGTTAAAAAAAAAATTGAAAAACCCAACTGTTAAACAGCTTGATCAGATAAGTAGGGTAACCAGAAGGCTCTTAATGCTTTCCAGGGAGGGAGGGATACACTTCTGGATGTCTTTTGTTAAGATGAAGACTTAGTTCAGAGCAGGCACACAGATAATTTTTCATAACTTAATACAGTAATTACCCAGTGTATCTAAGCCAAATTTCGTACCTTAAATAATGATGGCCTTATTTGTTTTGGTTATTAACCTTAGACAATGGTCACCTCCATTTATTAAACTTCATATCAGAAAATCAGTATCATATAATCTATTTATTCTGCTGACCTTAGTGATGCTTAAACCACTTGTACATTATAAATTTTATTTTTCTATACAATTGAAAGATGATTTGTTTATTTTTAGTATTATGTAGGTGATATTGGAAACATTTAAATTTAACAATTTTATTTTCCTAAGACACATACTCTCAGGAATTGTCAAATATCAAAACCCAAATGCTAAAATGTCTCAGGAGAGCTTAGATAGCTAGAGTCCCCTTTGATATTGAGAGGACCTATTATTGCTATTAACTAATTTTTTTCAAAGGCAAGTGAATTGTGTCTGGACCTTAGTACTTCTAACAAAGAAAAGTTCAGAGCAAGCAAAATTTATTTTAATCTTATGGAAAAGAAATTAAGTCATGAGAATTTTGAAGATAAGAAAATTATTTGAAGAATTTTTAAGAAGAGTTTCCCATTTACAGATTAATAAATAATAAAAATGAATGCAAAAGGATTAAAATTATAACAAAGTAATCTTGATATCTAGTTCTAGTTTCTTAAATATGATATTAAGTACATGATTATAAATTATTTTTACTAACACAGAAGAAAAAATAAGATGAAATTAAATTAGTAGGAACATCAGCGTATTGATATATCTGTGAAACATTATTTTTTGGGGTATTTTTAAATTCTGGTATCATTAACGTACAGTGTTACATTAGTTTCAGATGTACAATGTAGTGATTCGGCAATTCTATACACTACTCAGTGCTCATCATGACAAGTGTACTCTTAATCTCCTTCACCTTTTTCACCTATCCCCCACCCTCCTCACATCTGGCAACCACCAGCTTATTCTCTATATGTAGGAGTCTGTTTTTCTGTTCATCTTTTTGTTGTTGTTGTTGCTCATTTGTCTTATTTTTTTAATTCCACAAAGGAGTGAAATCATGTAGTTTTATGGTCATTCTCTGACTGACTTATTTGGCATAGCATTATACTCTCTAGATCCATCCATATGTTGCAAATGGCAAGACTTCATTCTTTTTTATGGCTGAGTAATATTCCATTGTAAATATATATCCCACATGTTCTTTACCCATTCATTAGTCAATGCACATTTGGATTGCTTTGATATTTTGGCTATTGGAAATAATGCAAAAGGGTTACTTTTTCTCCCCATCTTCACCAAAACTGGTTGTTTCTTCTATTTTTGATTTTAACCATTTTGACAGGTGTGATGTGATATCGCATTGTGGTTTTCATTTGCATTTCCCTGATGATGAGTGCTGCTGAGCATCTTTTATGTGTCTGTTGGCCATCTGGATGTGTTCTTTGGAGAAATATCTGTTTGTGTCTCCTGCCCATTCTTTAATTGGATTATTTGTTTTTGTTGTTGAGTTGTATAAGTTCTTTATATATTTTGGATACTAACCCTGTATAGGATATGTCATTTGCATATATCTTCTCCCATTCAGTAAGTTGTCTTTTAGTTTGTTGATTGTTTTATTTGCAATATAGAAGTTTTTATTTTGATGTACTTCCAATAGTTTATTTTTTTAATGTTTATTTATTTTTAAGAGAGAGAGAAAGAGAGAGGGGAGAGTGGGGGAGGGGCAGAGAGAGGAAGACATGGAATCTGAAGCAGGCTCCAGGCTCTGAACTATCAGAGTAGAGCCTGATGTGGGGCTGGAACTCATGAACTGTGAGATCATAACCTAAGCTGAAGTAACCCAAGCGCCACCAATAGTTTATTTTTGCTTCTGTTTTCCTTGTCTCAGGAGACTTAGCTAGAAAAATGTTGCTACAACTGATTCAGAGAAATTACTGTCTGTGCTCTTTTCTAGGATTGTTATGGCGTCAGGTCTCATATTTAGGTCTTTAATTCATTTTGAGTTAATTTTTATGCATGGTGTAAGAAGGTGGTCCAGTTTTATTCTTTTGCATTTAACTATCCAGATTTCCCAACACCATTTTTTGAAGAGACTGTATTTTTACCATTTCATATTCTTGCCTCCTTGGTTGAATATTAATTTGCCATATAATCATGGATTTATACCTGGGCTCTCTATTCTGTTCTGTTGATCTATGTATTTTTATTTGTGCCAATACCATATTGTTTTAATTACCACAGCTTTGTAATATATCTTGAAATCTGAGATTGTGATACCTCCAGGTTCATTCTTTTTTTTCAAGATTGCTTTGGCTATTTGAGGTCTTTTATGGTAAGCAAATTTTAGAATGCTTTCTTCTAGTTCTATGAAAAGATGTTGGTATTTTAATAGGGATTGCTTTAAATCTATAGATTGCTTTGGGTAGTATGGACATCTTAATAATATTTGTTCTCCCAATTCATGAGCATGGGAAATCTTTCCATTTGTTTGTGTCATTTTCAATTTATTTCATCAATGCTTTATAGTTTTCAAAATACAGGTCTTTCACCTCTTTGGTTAAGTTTATTCCTAAGTATCTTATTATTTTTGGTGCAATTATAAATTAGATTGTTTTCATAATTTCTTTCTGCTACTTCATTATCAGTGTTTAGGATTGTGTCATATTTCTGTATGTTGATTTTGTATCCTGTTATTATACTGAATTTATTTTTCAGTTATAACAGTTTTTTTTTGGGGGGAGAGCTCTTTCAGATTTCTATATATAGTATCATGTCATCAGCAAATAGTGAAAGTTTTACTTATTCCTTACCAATTTAGATGCCTTTTATTTCTTTTTCTTGTCTGATTGTTGTGGTAGGACTTCCAGTACAATATTGAATAAAAGTGGTGAGAGTGCATATCCTTGTGTTTTTCTTGACCTAAGGGCAAAAGCTCTCAGTTTTTTACCATTGAGTATGATGTTAGTTGTGAGTTCTTCATTTATGACCTTTATTATGTTGAGGTATGTTCCCAGAAGATCTATTTTGTTGAAAGTTTTTATCATAAATGGCTGTTGTGCTTTGTCAAATGCTTTTTCTTAATCTATCAAAATGATCATATAGCTTTTGTCTTTTCTCTTCATGTTTATTGATTTGTGAATGTTGAACCATACTTGCATCTCAGGAATAAATCCTGTTTGATTGTATTGAGTGATTTTTTTAATGTATTGCTGGGTTTGGTTTGCTAATGTTTTGTTGAGGATATTTGCATCTAAGTTCGTCAGAGATATCAACCTGTAGTTCTCTTTTTTTACAATGTGTTTATCTGGTTTTGGTATCAGGGTAATGCTGTCCTCATAGAATGCATTTGAAAGCTTTCCTTCTTATATTTTTTGAAACAGTTTAAGAAGAGTAGGTATTAACTCTTCTTTAAATGTTTTGTAAAATTCACCCGTGAAGCTGTCTGGTCCTGGACTTTGGTTTGTTGGGAGTTTTTGATTACTGATTCAACTTCATTGCTAGTAATTGGTCTGCTCAAATTTTCTATTTCTTCCTGAATCAATTTTAGGAGGTTCTGTGTTTCTAAAAATTTATCCTTTTCTTCTAGGTTATCCAATTTTTTGGCATATAGTTTTTCATTTGTTGACACATAGTTTTCTCTTTTAATTTTTTTTATATTTCTGTGGTGTCAGTTGTTATTTCTCCTCTTTCATTTCCAATTTTGTTTGAGTTCTCCTTGGCTCTTTCTCTCTCTTTTGTTGTTGTTATTGTTGTTATTGTTGTTATTGTTGTTTTGAGTCTGGCTAAAGGTTTATTCTGTTGATCTTTACAAAGAAATGGCTCTTGGTTTCACTGATCTTTTTTTTGTTTGTTTCTATTTTGTTTATTTCTGTTCTAATTTTTATTATTTTCTTCTTTCTCCTGGTTTGGGGTTTTGTTTGTTCTTTTTTATAGCTCCTTTAGGTGAAGGTTAGGTTGTTTATTTGAGATTTTTCTTGATTCTTCTGGTAAGCCTATTATTGCTTATATTACTATAAACTTCCCTCTTAAAACAGCTTTCACTGCATCTGAAATGTAAAACACAATTTTTAAGAGTGGGAATTTTTAGGTAATTAGTTTGTAGAGAAAATACCAGTTGTTGGAATAGAAAAAGAATATGAGAAATAAAAAGAAAACCACATACAATTGTTTTACTTCAATGTTGTGCATCAATATCAAGGATTGGAGAAATAGAGCTAAAATTGTAGAAATGATTAAGAAGTGATGGATTTTCTCTAAACTCTAGTGCCTAACATAGCGTTTGGTTTCTTGTTGAGTATGTCCAGACCGATTGTGTGAGTGGCTGTATTCTCTGCTCTCTCTCTTCCTTGGGTTTTGCCCATTTTCTGGGGCTGATTCTTCAGGCTTTCTTTTTATTTTGAGCGATCCCTTAGCTTCTTCCAATTCTGTTCTCTTCTTAATAAATCCAGAATCACTATTAGTAATTGCTGGAAAGCTGCCTATATAAAATCCCCCTAGCTCTTTCTTACATCCTTATTTTGCAGCCTAGCCATTTTGAATAATTTGTATACTCTTTTGCAAACCAGTTCCTTTGTACATTTTGCTCTTTCCATCTAGATTGTTTTCTTTATTTTCCTCCCTTTTTAAAACTACTTCATCTTTTCACTTAAGTATTTATTGTTCTTCCTTAAAGAAAATCCTAAGAACATCATCTTTTAAAAAAAAATTAAATTTTATTGAAATCCAAGTTAGCTAACATATAGTGTAATAATGGTTTCAGAAGTAGAATTTAGTGATTCATCATTTACATATAACACCCAGTCTTCTTCCCAACAAGTGCCCTCCTTAATGCCCATCATCCATTTAGCCCATCCCCCGACTCAATGCTCCTCCAGCAACCCTCAGTTTGTTTTCTGTATTTAAGAGTCTCTTCTGGTTTGCCTTCCTCTTTTTATCTTATTTTTCTTTAGAACATCTTCTTTTCTTGAAAGCTGTTTCTGATGCCCCAGGCAAAATAATGTTTTCATTTTTAAAATATTTACTGTTTTTGTCTATGTGTTCCTATAAAATGGATAAGTATAAATAAATATTGCCAGCATTATGTTATAGATTAAAAGTAGCCAAGAGTGTCTGGAATAGTAAGTACTCAGTAAATGATATTATCATCATTATTATTAAACATATTAAACATATATGTAGGTTTAAAAACCAGTGCCTCACTTTTAAAAAGGTTTCTTATTCTGTACAAGCATTTTTCTACAAAAACCCAATGGCCCATATCTGAAGTCCCCTATATACTTTTCCTGTGTTCCTTAATTATTTTTTATTCTATCTCCTTCCCACTGCCAATCACCAAATAAGAGATCTTTCAGCAGTATATGCAAAGACTTTCTAATCCATTTAACTTCTCCGGAAGTATACTATAGATTGACACACTAAGACAATAAAATATGAAAAATTCTGGGCCATGACTTTACAGTAGTCTCTGGTGGTTTCCATGTTGTACAATGACTATGAGGTTTAAATTACTGGGAGACTTTACCCAGGGGGTAAAACCCTTATCAACAATTCAAGGACTCTAATGTGATTGTCAGGAGAAGATAATGAGCAATGGAAAAACACCCCTGGCAAAATAAATTAAAGCCTCCACAGACTGATCCTAGTTTGTGATTTTGCCTGAGGCCAGTATTGTTTTAACACTACTCTAGGTATATTAGGAAACAGGTCTCTGTTTTATCCCTTGCTATGGGAACCATTGGTAATGCTAAGGCAAATATTAAGTAACAGTTCAGTTAACCTATGAACATTTTCCTGGGGTGATTTCTGTTATTTTTCTAGGCAGGGTAAGACAGTGAGGTGAAAAGACAAATGTGAAAGCAGAATAGCTTCTATTTTTGTTTTCATTTTGACTTCTATTTTATCTCTAGTTTTTTGTCAATGGGAATTTAAGTTAATCTTCAATTCTGAAATGTAAATTTAAAAAGTTAGATCAGATGTTCTCTCAGTCCACATCTCTCTTCACAGATTTTGTGTGACATTCTATGTTCACTTACATGCAAAAAAACACAAAAACAAAACAACAATAACAACAACAACAACAACAACAAAACAAAGGTGGTGGCATGTGATGACAAAGTTCATGACAAACTGCAGAGATGCTTAGAGGAAACATTATATTGAAATGTGTACATTTAAGAGCATATATTTTTACAATTATGTAAATTCATGTCTTTTCCAATATTCTTCTCAACCAGAAACATCTCATTTCTGCCTTTCCTCAACCCTAAACCTAAATCAGAACTATTATCCTGTATTTTTCTAATCCTGTAGGATTAAATACTCTTGAAGTTGATTTGGTTACATAATCACATAGAATGTTACAATTATACTAATTTAGTCAGCCCTTTTAAGTGGGGTTAGGAAGATTCTTTCTATTTCTAGGTCATTTAGAAACTCTAATGGGAATAGGAATCCAACTTTTCAGAAAAGTACATATACTCACAGAACACACAATATTGCATGTGATCTCATTGGATGAGGTGGAAAAGCTATGAAGGATCCATAGACATGGTACTGGGAAGACAGGCAGTTTTGAATAAAATATATCCTTTGTCATTTCTACTTATTCATTGTTAGACACAACCTCAAAAGACTATCATTGATGGACCTCCTTTGTTTTATTTACTCATTTCTAACAGTGTAACAAAATAAAATAGCAGTATGCTAGATAAATAGAGGTTAATAATTATCCTACTATAAAGTAATAATGAATGCCATTTGAAAAATAATTGAGTTGATTGAATTATGCCATCCAGAAATCATAAAATTAGTGATTTACATTAAAGAAGTTATGTGTTATATACATACATCTTTAAGGTACTAACAGACACGTTTCCTCTTCCTCTATTCCTTCATACTAAAGCAACTAGCATAAAATTTTCACATAACTAAACCTCTTTTTTTTCTTTCCAGAAGTGTTATTACACCTATAACACAAATGGGAAAGTATAAATATGCAAAAACTTTCACTATTTTCTTTTATTAAAACTGTTTATTGTCATAGATTATAACTTGAAGTCATTGTCAAGTCTTATATAAAATATTTAAAAAGTTTTAAATTAACATAAATCTGATAACTTGTATTTATAATAAAATTGGCATGATTTAATGCATAGAGGAAGATAATTGTATTAAGTGGTATTTCATGTTGATTTGAAAAGATTCAGCCTCCATACTTTTCATGGAACAATACTTAATTTATAGATTTTTTAATGTATTAATATATCTCAACAACATTTAATAGGATACAGATTTCTAGCATGTTTAGTATGTGTTTGAAAACATACATTTAATATGTATATCACAATAAAATTTGGCTGGCAAAAATTAAAAAATGTATCCTTTCAATATTACCTAAATATTTGCATGAAACTTATTTTCATGATATGCAGATTTATAGTTCAGAATTGGGACGAATTTGTGTATTCCAATTTTGAGATTGCATGAGTCTATAAACATTACAAGTAAAAGGTACAATCAAATGTATCAATATAAAATATATCATAATAAAATTTGGGTGACAAAAATTTTAAAAATTCAGTATTACCTAAATATTTGCATGAAACTTATTTTCATGATATGCAGATATATGGTGCAGATTTGGAAAGAATTTGTATATCCCAATTTTGAGATTGCATGACTCTATAAACATTACAAGTAAAAGTTAGGAACATAAACTTTTTTAAAATTTTTTTTTTAATGTTTATTTTATTTATTTTTGACGGAGCATGAGCATGAGCAGGGGAGGGGCAGAGAGAGAGAGGGGGAGACACAGAATCTGAAGTAGGCTCCAGGCTCTGAGCTGTCAGCACAGAGCCTGACATGGGGCTCGAACTCACAGACTGCGAGATCATGACCTGAGCCGAAGTCGGACGCTCAACCAACTGAGCCATCCAGGCGCCCCAGAACACAAATTTTTATAGCACTTTAATATTTTCTTCCATTTAAAACATAAAACAAAGCCATATAATATTAAGAATGAAAATCTGACAAGCAACAGGTTTACATTTAAAAGAAGAGCTACTTTGACACTTTATTTTTTCAGTTTTCTTGATCACACATTATTATGACATATTTGAACAAAAGTTTCACTTTCATACCGATATCATAAATACACTTAATTTCTAATGAATTAATCCTTAAAAATTATTTTCATACATTTTTAGGCAGTATTTAGTTATAACACCCAATGTTTTGGGGGGAACATAACTTTATTGATATGCTAATCAATGGAGATTTAAAATAATTGTAAAACTTTGGATAATGCCTAACTTCTCATATTTATACATATATTGAGGAAAATAATTTTACAGTCAAGTAAAGTATTATATATACTAAGGCTAATGAAGATTTCTGGCTATTGTGGCACAGGGGGCTGAATTAGAACTCTCTTATTAAAACACATAAAATCCTGGATACTTTCTAATACTACATTTTAAGTAATGTAGAAGTAGAAAAAATAAACAAGAACACCCTATCAGATGAGCACAAACTGAACCTGAGTAGCTCACAAGATTTTAAAAGGCAGAAGGCATTGATTGTGGAGTTGATAGTTTATAATGGATGGCAGGAGATGATTCCTAGACTCTTGCCAAAAGGGAAAGCTGAAACTGAGCTTGCAGCTGAGCTAATTGTATAAAGTAGATTTGCAAATCTCTGTCACATCTGTGAAATGGATTATAAATTTTCCACCCATCACCCTTAGGAAGCTGCAAATATTCTTGTTATTGATCAGAAGTAAGCTGGGAATAATACTATTACTCTTCAAAAAGTGAATAGGGAATAGATTTCAGTAGACATATGTTGGGCCCCAAATCTCACCAAATGCTTGGCTCAGTAATTCCAACCTAAGACATTATTCTTAATATTACATCAAGACTAGGTATCTCATATGTGTCTACACCAAAGAAAATTGCTGGGTCTTCCATCAACTCAACTGAAGTTGAATCAAAGAAAAAAAAATTACAGATGAAGCAACAAAAACTTGGGTAATTTCCTCACTAAATACAAGAAACAATATAAAAAATTGAAATGGTTTCCAAAATAAGAATGTCTAAAATGTAAATAAGACAAAGGAAGTAGTAGAAACCATAAGGCAAGTACATGTCAGAATGAGCAAAGAATAGGTGTATTAGAATAAAAACCATTGTATAAATGGAAAATTGCCATAGACATGTTAACACTTAGACTAAATACATCTAGAAAGAGAATTTGTTTTAGAAGACAGATCAAAAGCAAATACACATACCAGGGGCAGAATTATTACAGGTATGAATTACAAAAGAGACATAGTAAAGCAGAAAATAACAAGAAAAGGTCAAATGTCCAGTAGGAATGTTTTTAAAGATATGTTGAAAATGGAGAACAACAATATTTAAAATCTAATAGTACATAATTTCCTATCATTGAAAGAAAGTGAGTCATCTCTAAAGGATTCAAATGCACAATAATAATAATGAGCATGCATAATAGTAAAAATGCAGATTACTCCCCAAAACAATAAAATCTTAATGGCTATCATAAAAACAAAACAAAACAAAATGGATTACTCATGAAAGAATGACTTCTTGTCAGCAACCTTATTACCATAAGTCAACAGGAGAATCTCTCCAAATTACTATTAGCCAAATAGCATTAATGAATGAGGGTGAAATAATATTTCCAGATATGAAAACTCAAATTAACAACTGGCTAACCCATGATATTACTGAAAATAAATGATATGACTGTTCATGTATAAATATTGAGTAAAAAACTTTTTTTTATTTTTTTGAGAGAGAGAGGGCTTAAGAGAGTGAGGGGCAAAGAGAGAGAAAGAATCCCACAAGGTGCATGGAGGGAGAAAGAAAGAGAAAAGCTGGACTCACCCAGGGCTTGTGCTCACCCAAAGCGGGGCTCATGTCCACCTGAGGAGGTTTTGAGCTCACTCTATGTGGGACTTGAACTCACGAACTGTGAGATCATGACCTGAGCCAAGTCAGATGCTTAATGACTGAGCCACCCAGGCGCCCTGTAAAATCATAGATTAATGATCAATCATTGAAGTTTAAAATTCCAACAGTAATAGAGAATGTGAGAAGGTAGAGACTAAAGTTAAAGTTTTTACAGATTTTTAAATACTTGAATTACAAGAATGAAATGAATCAATTTTTTAATACATGATTAGAATGGATGTGAAACATTTACAGTATTAACTAACAGAAAGAAAAGAATGTCAATTTCAAAATCAGTAGAGGAAAAAAATCAAAAAGAAAAAAAAAAAAAGAATAAGAACTAATGCCCTTAAATATAGAAGAAGGAAAGAAGGAAGAAGAAAAAGAATTTAAAAAGTATGACCATAGGGGCGCCTGGGTGGCTCAGTCGGTTAAGCGGCCGACTTTGGCTCATGTCATGATTTCGCAGTCCGTGGGTTTGAGCCCTGCGTGGGGCTCTGTGCTGACAGCTCAGAGCCTGGAGCCTGTTTCAGATTCTGTGTCTCCTTCTCTCTGACCCTCCCCTGTTCATGCTCTGTCTCTTTCTGTCTCAAAAATAAATAAACGTCAAAAAAAAATTTTTAAAAAAGTATGACCGTTAAAATATTCAAAACATACAGGTATCTCAAAAATCAATATATGAAACAATATTAAAACAGAGCAAAGATTCCATCTTAAATTCCTATCAAACCATATTTTAAACACAATTATATCTTTAAGCATATGTCTGAATATGAGAAAATAAATGTAAGTTTAAACCCAATGGAAAAGAACACTTTTGAGAGAAAAAGTGATATTGTGTGAGGGAATAGAACAGAAGGATGTTTAAAAAGCCTTATAAACAAGAATTATTAAACTTGGGATCCATTTTTTTCTGGGGACTCCATGAATCCCTTGAAATTAAACACTAAGGTAATTTTTATGAATATATTTAAGAATACATTTATTTGTTTATTTTTGAGTGTGAGTCCACAGCTTTTGTCACGTTGTTTTGAGAATTCTGGACTTCAACAACAATAAGTAGAATGATTGCTATAAAGGCGATATTTTAGAAAAAAAAAAACAACAACAGTGGTTAATGTGATACATAACATTAAACTATAAGGAAATGAGACTATATCATTTCCAAAATAGAGTTCTGGATACCAATGCTTCTCAAATGTTAAAGGCTTGGAATATTCATGCTTAATTTATTTCTGTTATAATTTTTTTAGGTTGTCTGCAGACCATACTTTAAGCACATTGTTTTAGTCACAGAGGCTTAATTGGTTATTATTTGTTATAATTAATTTGCCGGAAGATGTCTTACATAGTTCTACACAAATTCTGTAACAGTCAAAAAAGTATGAACAAAAACTGTTGTCAGGGAATTCTGAGTTTAGTTTTTGCCCTTCTTTGGCTGTTAGGTGAGCTACCAATGGAGAAGAAAAGAAGGGATATCTGTAAGCCTATCATATTCATATACTTTGTTGTTTATTTATCTGGTTAATAAACCTTTACTGAGATACTTCCAACTACCATGCACTCTAAGCTGCCATAGATCGATAAGACTGAATAAAATCATAAAGTTTCCTTGTTTCTATTTGAATATACTGAGAAAGACAGCTATTATGTTTGTAAGTAAAGTCTGATAACTTTATTTGGTTAGTCATCTAAAGCATAGTTTATTGCATGGTTAAGGTATTATTTTTATTACTTGTGGCTGTAAATTTCAAAGTTATTTCTTCTGGGATAATGTCTCAATATATAATTATAATTTTGCCTGTCCTCACAATTCTAGAAGTTAATTATGGACAAATCTTGGGTTATATGGATTTTTTGTTTGCTTTTTGTTTGTTTGTTTTTTCTCACACCAGGATGCAGAACTGAATGGGAGGATTCACTTGGGAGAAAGTATCGTTGACTGAGAAAATAACATTAGTAGATGTCACTGACATTTGTTGATTTCTTAGCAGATGTCAGGCACAGACCTGAATGCCTTATGTATATCATGAGAGAGATACAGTTTAGTAACTATCCAGTGTCTCAAAGAAAGGAAGGAGACACTTGGGATCTGAACTTTGGAAATTGACTCCAGGGCCTCTGTTCTTCAAAACTGGACAAGACTGAGAGGCAAATTAACCAGTGAACAACTGCCTTTTAAACAGCAATCTACTGTTGTTTTTAATTTACAATGTGCTGATAAAATTAAAATACAAATAAGCTACTAGGAACACAAAACTAAAAATATACAAAGTAGAAACCCAGTGTATTTTATATTTATCAGAAAAACTTTTCCTATATCAAAAAGCTATAAAAGTAAATCATAATTTATCTACAATTTTCACATTATATGAAATTTTAAAATCCCTTATCAAGAACTTGTAACAAACAATTTGCAAAATAACATCACCCCAGAGACATAACTTTGAGTAGTACTCCATTAAACCCATCCCATTTGGTGGGAATTTGAATTTTTTAATATATTTATGTTATTTTCCCACTGAGGATAAACTGAGTGGTGACAATGAAGAAAAACATGTATAAAATTGCCTGAAACTTATGATAAAAAGATATTTTACTAATTATGAAGAATTGGCATTTTATGCAATGATTTCCATTGATCTTACATAACTAACAATAATTTGGAAAAACAACACTGAGCTAAGAAGAATCAAAGGAAAGGGCTACTTTTAGTGGGTTTTTTTTTTTTTTTTGTTTTTTTTTTTTTTTTTTTGCCATCTCTTAAATATACCTACACTAGAGACAAAGAATTAGGGCTTAAAAACTTATTCTTCTGATAGTGTGATGGAAGAGACAAATCCAAATGCGTATTCCAGGTGAAAACTCAGGTTCAGAGAAGCTGTCACTATGGGTTTTTTTTTAGCCTGTTATCCTTACTTTCTGGAGAAAAGTGTGTTTGATTTCACCAAGTGTAGACAATCTCTTGCAATACATTTGTAATACATCATGTTTTTATAATCCAAGGGCTGTCGAATGTCATCTTTAGTGGCCTTCTGGAGGGTCTTTGTCACCAACAGTTGGACCTATAGTGACATGAAAACATAATTTTTACTCCCTATTAACAAACATCAATTATAAAATAGTCTGTTTCGTGCCTATCTCAGTATAAAAGTTTTTTTAATGTATTTTAATCTTAGAGAAAGCACACCCTAAAGTGTTCATAATTAAAAATTTTGAGTAGCTACATTTGAATGCAATAAGATAATTTTACAGGAAGCAAGCATTTTTCTAAATTGACATTTTGTGTATAACTTAGTAGAAGAGAAGACTTAACAAGTTGTCCTTGAAAAAATAATTCAGATTTTATCAATCCATAATTTGTAGACAGAAACTCACTGAAGAGAACAGTTTCTTTTCAAAACTGATGATATGATAGGTAATTCTGATTGAAAAATAAGTTAATTCATGTAAGGTAAGCTTTAGAAGGGAAATTTTTACATGGAACATAAGAAATAAGTATATTTTACAAATATCATAAAAAAGAATATGAAATAAAACTTTTATTAAACTTTTTTTCAAAGTTATTTTGCTATTAATATTTGTATACAATGCATTTCTATATTTTATCTAAGTATAATTTAATTCCAAATGATAAACAGCAAACAGGATACATCTGATACTACACTGAGGAAATGAATGATAAAAGTAGTGACGTGAAACCATTGGGTAATATAAAATATTATTATGATTTAAAAAATAAATTTTACTTTTCAAAGCAGTTTTAAGCTTACAGAAAAGCTGAGTAAAACATAGTTTCCTCTCTATTCCCCTGTCCCCTCACCACCTGGTTACTTCTGTTAACATATTGCATTTGTATGGTGCATTTGTTATAATCAATGAACCGATACAGATATTTTATTACTGACTACATACCCTAGTTGACATTACTATTCATTTCTTGCATTGTATAGTTCTGTGAAATATCTTGTATACATCATTATGGTGTCATTGTCATATAGAACAGATTCATTGTTGTAAACATCCTCTGTGTTCTACCTATTCATCCCTGACCTTCTCACATATCTTCCTATAGCCGCTGCAACTATTGATCTTTCCACTATGTCATATGGTTGTAATTGACCAACGCTGCCTTAATGTTCTCCTCAGCTTAAATTAACTTTCAGACGGGTTTCTTTCCGACTATAAACCCCTACCCTTCCTTTTCTTAGAACATTTACTTTAGAAAACTTGTACATTCTTTCTCTGCCAATTTGAAACATTTGTACATTTTCTCCCAGCCTCTAGTCAGTTTTGTAACCCCAGGAAATGTCTTTATTAACAATCTGGTAACCATGTCTTTGAAATGTAAACATGGAAGGAGATGGTAACACTGTCTTCCTGTGCCAAGGTAGGAGCCTAACTTCCATGGGCACCAAACAAACACAGATGGCCTAATTTAAGAGAAAAACTTTTGATCAGAAATAACCTTTACTCAAGAGTAACTCAGTGTTTTGCACACGTCTCATTGACCTGCCTCCTCTCTGACTTCCTCTAGTACATTTCCACTAGACAGCCTCTGTGCTTAAAAGACGCTTCTGATTTTTGCTTCAGTTGGAGTTGAGTTCAGTCTCTCTCTTCTACTACAGTAGGCTTGAATAAGTCTTTCCTACCTGTTTAACTTTGTCCAGGGCAAATTTTATATTGACAGAAACATACAGTTATATAGCTTTTCAGACTTTTTTCTTTCACTTAACGATACGCACTTAAGTTTCTTCCATGTCTTTTTGTGACTTGATGATTTCCTCTTATAATATTCCTTTGTATGCATGTATCATGGTTTGTTCACTCACTTTTTGAAGGACATCTTGGTTATCTCCAATTTTTGCCTCTTAAGATTGATGCTGCTATAAATATTCATATGCAGGCTGTGGTTAGGTATTTACTTTGCCAGGTTGATTAGGCTCTGGCAGAACCCACATCAATTAAATTAAGCTCTGGCAAAACAGATTTTCTTGAAGGAAGATCTTTGTTAAGGAGAACAAGCACGCTCTGCTTTTTAAAAAATGATTACTTCTCTACTATGCTTACTGGAAGTATGAGGGATTTTTCTCTGCTTTTTAACCCTGAGAATTTGGTGGAGTTCCCAGTAGTAAAACTCACAAAAGCATGGAGACATCTGGTAGGGCCCCCAAGAGTTTCAATCTTTTAAGGTAGTCAATACTTAGTTCCTATCATTTACTCAATTACCCAGGTTAAGTGTTCCTACCAGTTTCTAGCTTCAGTGACAGTTTCTGGCCCTAGTGAGCTGTGATTCTATTTATATTTGAAATTTATATCTCAAGTTTTCAGTATGGCAGTTTTGCACTGTGGTTTCAATCCTCTGATGAATCTAAAGAGAGTTGATTTTCAGTTTGTACAGATTTTTTTCCTGTTGGCAGGAAGGAAGTGAGAACTTCCAAGTTTGTTACATGTCTGACCAGAAACTGGAAGTCCTGATGATTTCTCTTTAAATAAAAGTACTATAAAATTACTTACATTCATCCTGTATACTATATATATATATATATATATATATATATATATATATATAAAGTAAATGAAAGTAAATGAAATAAGATCATAATGTAAAATGCCATTCTGAATGATTAGTCAAGTTTTTCTTAAGAATACATGAATCAACTACAAGGAACATTTTTAAACTGAAAATATGCCTCCATAGAAATCAGGATATCTTGTTGATGTTTATCAATCTATCAAGGAACTATTTATGTGACTTTTAGCTCTCTGAGCATGGATTTTTTTTTCCTATAAAATTAAAACAAAGAATTTAGGCTACATATTCTCTAAAGCTGTGGCAAATGATAAGGATTCATTATTCTTCAAGTAATACTCCCATACACTGTCATTTTAGAAGACAGCCTATCTCTGAATTTGTGCTATTTCACTATTGAATACTATTTTAAGAATGACTGCAAAGAGTTAAAAGCATTTCCTTTATTTTCTTGATTTTCAGGTCCATTTTTATTTTCTTCATTCTCCTTTGAGATAGTTCAGTCAGCACTTTTACTATTTACAGACCAAGCTAAATATAGATGGATAAAAAGGTTAACACAGAAAAGCAAAACATTTGGAAGAAAAATAGATGAGACATTTAAATTCATAGCTAAGGAAACTTCATGAAGCTCTTGGGTTATACGAATCAGAAAGGAAAAGAAAAAAAAAAAAGATAGAACACCAAGAATCACATAACAACAATATTTTTAAACCTCAAATATTTCCTCTAGGAAATAATATGAATAAAATATATTTATAATTATAATAGCTTTTGATCTCTTCTGTAATATGATTCATGAACATTAAACCATAATTTTTTTGTAGCCTCTACTTGCCACAGGGGATTAATGGCAGATGATAATATGTACTAACACCCTCTTATAGGAATAGGTCTACTCTCAAAATATATTTTGTTTCAGTCAGTTCCTTTTTCTTTCTCTTTATTTATTTTAGGTTTGGGATGTTTGGGAAGGGGACACTGTTATTTTGGTCATTTTGGAAACTGCTGATAAGCTTAGTGATAATAGAACTTTAAATCAAGTACTGTTTGTGGATAAAGATGAACAGCTTTGAGGTGCCTAGGTGAATCCATCAACTAAGAGTCAGACTCTTGATTTCAGCTCAGGTCATGATCTTACAGTCCTGAGATCGAGTTCCATGTCCAGCCATGCACTGGGTATGGAGCCTGCTTAAGATTCTCTCTCTCCCTGTTTCTCTGCTCTTCCTTGTGTGCACACACATGTTCTCTCTCTCTATCAAAAAATTTTTTTAAAAAAGATGAGCAGCTTTGATACTCCTCTTGTGCGTCAAATATTACAAACTGCACTTTACATTTCAGTTTCACATATAAATCATGAAATATAAAATTCTAATTCATACTTGTAATACAAATAGGAAAACTTTTTTTTGATTATAGAATCAACTAACAGTTTTTTTCTCTATAATATGTCTACTTTAGGTGTTAGTAAATGACAAACATGGTATATTAGAAATTTTCTCTTGCAGATATTAATCAGGGAGTTCGAAAAAATTAGCACCTTAAAGGGCTAACCATTTTTTCCCTTTAGTCAGACTATTTTCTCTTGATTTAAATGTTACATTGAGAAGAGAATCATTAACTGCCAATTCCAATATTTAAAAAAAATGATTTAGAGTAATGATTTAGTAATTTTAGTAATGATTTAGAGAAGTGGATAGTAAAGGTGCATTATAACTTGTAATTTAATGTTAAATGGTGCAGAGGAGAGGACATTTCAAGTCCAGCTAAAAGTAAGCCTTTACTAAGATTCCATTTTATAGTAAAGGAGATGGCTAACTTGGCCTCCACATACATAACATCAAACTCTTGACTGTACATCATATCTTTGGATTCATATATCTTTCCTTAACAATACTTGAGGAAATTTGTTAACTTGTTACTTTGGGTCCATATTGCAAAATCATCTAAAACAAGCAAAGGAACATACCAACATATGTTATATTGTTAACCAGAATTTTGGAATAAATTATGTACAATGTGCTAAATAGTATATCTAAATGGCAAGATTTGGATACAGTGAATAGAACAGTTACATACATAAAACTTACGAAAAGAACAAAAAAGCATAGTACTCTAGCATCTTCTTTACTTCCAGCATCTCTTTTTCTCTTTTAAGACATATTAGCTTTTGCTCCAGTATTAATAAAAAAAATCAGGGCTTAAAACAATAAATATTTATTTCTTGAATTTATTATATGACTTGATATGGCTCTACTTGTATTGCCTGGGTAATTCTTGGCCACACTGATTGAACCTGACTCATTTCTAACGTCTTTTCATCCTATTATCATAGCAGAAAGCCAACGCTCAAGGATGGATTAAGGTAGCAATGCATATTCAACCAAGTAATGACATCTAAAATTATAGCTTTGACATGTCATACATCACATCCATGTGAATGCCATTGGCCAAAGCCAGTTATGTGGCTAGCTCAAAATTAGCAGGTTGGGGGAATATATTCTTCATGCCGAGAAACAAGGTGGTGGTGATTAGGGAACTTACAAGGGTAAACAAAATGTGAGCAAGAGTTCTTGCAGGGGATCAAAAAAGAATGAAATCTTGCCATTTGCCACAACATGGGAGGAACTAGAGTGTATTATGCTAAGCGAAATTAGTCAGAGAAAGACAAAAATCATATGACTTCACCCATATGTGGAATTTAAGGTACAAAACAGATGAACATAAGGGAAGGGAATCAAAAATAGTATAAAAACAGGGAGAGGGACAAAACAGAAGAGACCCTTAAATATAGAGAACAAACTGAGGGTTGCTGGAGGGGTTTTGGGTTGGGGATGGGCTAAATGAACAAGGGGCATTAAGGAAAACACTTGTTGGGATGAGCACTGGATATTATATGTAGTGGATGAATCACTGGATTCTACTCCTGAAATCATTATTGCATTATATGCTAACTGACTTGGATATAAATTATAAATTGAATGAATGAATGAATGAATGAATAAATAAATAAATAAATAAATAAATAAATAAATAAATAAAATTTGTGCAGGGGCACTTGGGTGGCTCAATCGGTTAAGCGACTGACTCTTGATTTCCACTCAGGCCATGATCTCACAGTTCGTGAGTTCAAGCCTCACATCAGGCACAGTGCTGACATTATGGAACCTACTTGGGATTCTCTCTCTCCCTCTTTCTCTGTCCATCTTATGCTCTCTCTCTCTCTCTCTCTCTCTCAAAATAAATAAACATTTAGAAAAATAAAAAATTAGTACAATCATAGTTTTGTGTATGGCAGGTCTTATTTGTATATGATATTGGTATTATACAATGTTTTTCTCTTACAGGTTACTATTTTATGTAAAAATGGGTTGTTGTCTACTACTATTGGCTATTTTATTTTCTTATCCAAATAGCAGAAGTCTTAGTCCCTCAAGTATAGTTCTGTTTTATTTGATTGTGCATATGACACTCTTTCTATTCCTGTCTCTAATATGTTCAGACACGCACATGTACATGTATGCATACACAGGTGCGCACATACATAAAATACATACAAATCTGAAACATAGGATAATTTGATCTTTAAAAAAAAAAACTCTATAAAACTATTCCTTCTTTTGCCCCAGGGAATGACTTTTCTAATTCTCTATCAGTGCTTCTATGCTGATACTCTTGTTTTCCCTGAGGTATCCACAACATGGAGAAGGGTTGTCTAATCTATCTTTTTTTTTTCCTGGCCTAATATAAAATTGTCTTCCACTAATATGACAAGAAAGAAATTCTCCACTGCACAGGACTCCTTAATTTCTTATACTACCTGTAATGTAATGTTAAATATTTCCTTTGATTTGTTTCCTATTTAACCATTTAATAACCATCTTGATTTTTATCAAAAACTGTGACCAGTTGTATCTAGTTACAGTGCTGTAGAACCAGAGTGTTAGGTGGCTAAAGTAAGATCCAGGAAAGATTAATGGGATGAAAATAAGCATCTACTGGAGAGGTCCATGGTACTTTGGCAGGATGAATTATTAAAAGATAGAACACTGTTGGGTTACCTGAACATCTCAGTTGGCTAAGTGTCCGTCTTCGGTTCAGGTCATGATCTCACAGTTCATGGGTTGGAGCCCTGCATTGGACTCTGTGCTGACAGCCCAGAGCCTAGAGCCTGGAGCCTGCTTCGGATTCTGTGACTCCCTCTCTCTCTCTGCTCCTCCCCCACTCACGCTCTGTCTCTATGAATGAATAACATTAAAAAAAAATTTAACAATAGAACACCGTGCAGTCAGGGAGAATGGGGGCTTAACTTACTGTAACATGCACATTCAGGTTAATGTGACCTCATTAAGTCACACTAACTGTGTATCCTAAGAATGTCACAGGCTGCTGAGTTTCATTATACCAGACATTCAAGGTAAATGACAATATGCTGGTGTTAAAAACCTTATAAATTTACTATTTTTGCCCAAGGATTGTTTATCCAGAGAAGACATAATAAAATTCTAGGATATCATATTTGTTGGTTTTCCGGGGACAAGTATCAACCTCATTCTGAGTAAGATGAACTTAAGGCACATTTGTTATACTCAAATTAGATACTTTTGTCTGGAAAATTAAAACTATTTTGAACATTGCTATTCCATGCACATAACTTTTTCTATTTTGTCTTTTATGAATCTTTAGCTTATTTGCTTTCTTCACTTTGTAGAAGTATCTAGTGTATCCAACTATCTATTCATGTAGTATAAATATGTATCTGCATATATGCATAAATATATGTGTATGTATACCATTCTTGGTTTTCATTAGCAACATATATCATGATCTTAAATCATACCATGTTGCATATTGATATAGTTAGAAACTTACCAGTGCTATGGTTTAAATGTTGGCTTCTCCGAAAATCTATTATGTTGAATCTTCATATTCAGTGTGATGGTATTAAGAGGTTGGGGTGTTTGGGAGGTGTGTATGTTGTGAGAATATAACTTTCATGAATGGGTTTTGTGCTCTTATAAAAAAGACCCCACAGAGCTCCCCAGGCCCTTCCGCCATGTGACGACACAGCAAGAAGGCACTGGTTATGAAACAGGAAGAAGGCCCTCACACAATAGTGCTGGCACCCTGATCTGAGATTTCTCACCTTCCAGAGCTTTGTGAAATAAACTCCTGTTGTTTCTAAACTACCAGTCTCTGGTATTTTCTTATAGTAATCTTAATGGATTAAAACAACCAGTTAAATAATCTTAGGGCTAATGAAATAATTGATCAGAACCAGAAAGTTATTCAAAACTGAACTGCATTCAATTTCACTAGATAAATAGGAACTATTTATCTTAATATGTGGGTATATGCCTGTGGAGACTTGCATATTTCATAACAGTGAGCAACAAGGTGTTGCTTGACCATTTGTTAGTTAATGATTATTTATCTCTTAAAAGAAGTAATTATTAAACCAGTATTAAATGAGCATGGCATAAATACAAGGTTTGAGTCCCTTCATTACTATGAAATAATTTACAAAGAGGTGAAAGATACACAAGAGAAGGAGAGAATAAAGTGCTTCTATCTCATTATATCGTTACTTTTTTTGAAATTACAGCTTCATTGTGATAAAATTGAAAAGCAATAAATGCCACATATTTAAGGTGTGAAATTTGATATTGACAAATGTATACATTTGTGAAACAATCACCACAACCAAGAAATTCATTCCCATGGGTTTTCTTGTGCATCGTTTAAACTTTCTCTCCATCCCTCCCTGACAACTAGCCCTTGTCTACAAGCAACCATTGACCTGACCATAAATTAGTTTGCATCTTCCAAAAATTTATATAAATGGAATAATATATTCTCTGGCTTCTTCCACTCAGCATAGCTATTTAGAAATTCATTCATCTACTTAGTATGTATATATTCCTTTCATTTCCTTGCTGACTTGTTTTCCATTTTATGGTTTATGCATCTGTTCCCTAGTTGGTAGATGTTTTGATGGATTCCAGCAGTTGGCTATCACAAAGAAAATAGCTATAAATAGTCACATGTAAGTCTTTGAACAAATATTTTCATTACTGCTCAGTAAACACTTAGTACTATAGTGGCTAGATGATATAGTAAGTGTATATTTAACTTTTTAAGACGCTGTCAACTGCTTTCCAAAGAAATGATACCATTTTGCATTCCTGCCAATAGTGTTGCTCCATATCCTTGACAACACTTGTTATAGTTAGACTTTTAAATTCAGTCATTCTAATAGGTTCTTAGAAATAGCTCATTTGGGTTTCAGTTTCTACTTCCCAAATATTTAGTGATGTTGAGCATCTTTTCATGTGAATATTTCTCACCTATCTTTCTTATTTGGTGAATTGTCTATTCAATTATTGTCCCAATGAAGAAAAAAATATTGTTTTCTTATTTTTGAGTTTTGAGTGCTCTTTATGGATGCATTCCTTTATTTTCTATGTCTTTAGGTTGGTTCTTCCTTTATTTAACAGTTATAAAAAGAGCAAAAGTTCTTCATTTTGATGAAGTTTAATTTATCAATTTTTTTCTCTAATAGGTTGTGCTTTAGGTGTGCTTACTTTTTTTTATAACTCAGAAATATTTGTCAATCCTAAGGTCATTAAGGTTTTCTTACAAGCTATCTTCCTGAAATTTATAGTTTCAGCTATTTTTTAATTAGTTATTTATTTATCGAGAGAGAGAGAGAGAGAGAGAGAGAGAGAGAGAGAATCCTAAGCAGGTTCCACTGTCAGTGCAGAGCCCAATGCAGGACTTGATCCCACGACCCTGGAATCATGACCTGAGCCAAAATCAAGAGTCAGATGCTTAACCGACTGAGCCATACATACACCCCTAGTTTCAGGTATTATATTTAGGCATATGATAAAAATATATATATAAGCTAATTCTTGTACACTGTGGAATGTAAGGAAAAAAAATTATTATTATTTTTCATTTTGCTATCCAGTTGTTCCAGCACCAGTGAATTTACATTGGCACCTTTTTCAAAATAAACTTAATATATATGTATGGTCAATGTACATCTGGATTTACCATTCTCTTCCATTCCTGATATTAGTATTTAGTAATTCCTGTCTTTTATTTTTTTCCTAGTTCTGGCTGGAATTCTATTCACTACATAATCTTCTCCAATAGCCAATTTTTATTTTGTTAATTTTCTATATTATGTTCCTTTGTTTTCTATTTCATTGCTTTCTGTTCTTATTTATCATTTCATATTAAGTACTTATTTTCGTGTTATTATTCCTTTTTGTTTTTTCTTATTGTTCAATTGAAAGTTATTGTTTTAAGAACTTTTTTATATTTAATATAATTGCTCAGTGCTATAAGCATCCCAATACACACTGCTTTAGCTGCATTCCCAAATTATAATATAATGCATTTTATTTTACTTCAGTTTAATAATTGCACAAATTATTAAATGAATTACTCAATTTATTAAATGACTCATGGATTAATTAGACTTATTCTATTTATTTTCTATATAATGAGGATTTTCCAGACTTCTGTTACTTACTTCTAATCTTATTCCATAGTGATCAGTGAACATATTTTGTGACTTGAATATATATTTTTTTAATTATCAAAGCTTGTTGTATGGCCCATGTCATTGTCATGGTATCTTGGTAAATGTATTGTGTGTACCTGAAAAGGTGTGCATTCTGCTGTTTCTCCTATAAATGTTAATTAGGTCAAGTCGATGGGTAGTCATTACATTCTTTTATAATTTCTTTAGATCATTATCTCGATTATGGAGAGGAGATATTGAATCTGGCTATAATTGTGGGATTATCTGTTTTTCTTTGCAGTTTTATCAGTTTTTACTTCACACACTATATCCCCTTAAGGAAAAAATAACTGTATGAAATTACTTTTTAATTCCTTGTGATAATCTTTTCACTATGGAATCTATTATGTTGGATACACCTATATGTGCCTTTGGATTTTTTTTCACTGATACTAGTATGTTATATCTTTTCCCAACCTTCCTTTGAAAACAGATTTTTCTTTATATTTAAATAGGATTTCTTTAGGTAATATATAGTAGATATTTTTTCCTAGTGTGATCACCTTTGCCTTTTAATTGGGGTATTTATATCATTTATATTTAATTTGACTGTTAATATTTTTTTCAGCCTTTTCGGAGAGATTGTTACTATTATATTCTTTATTGGCTTATTAGATAATAATTTAGTTTTGTTTTCCTATTTTTATAGGTAAAACTTGATTTTATATATATATATATGTATATATATATACATATATATATATATATATAATAGGGGAAACTCAAATATGTATATGTATGTATCTTGTACCTATCTATCTACCTGTCTATATATGAAACTTGATTGTAATGTTTTCTTCATGTTTTTTATGCATTGGCCTTCTTGTATCAATCAGTTTATAGTTTCTGTCACATTTGAAATGATTTTAGACATTATTTCTTTGCATATTTTTTTTCCTTTCTTCTTTTTTGAGGTCTCCGTTTACATGTAGATCAGACTGCTTGAAATGTTCCCACAGCTGACTGATGCTTTGTTCTTTATTTGTTAGGCTTATTTTATTTTATTTTTTTAGTGTATTTCTTTTCAGAAATTTCTAATTGTGGCATTTCCAAATTCACTAATACTTTATTCTTCATTCATAGTTTGATGTTAATCCCATCCAGTTTTTCATTTCTCATTGTCCAGCGTATCCTTTCTCTCTGTCTTGCATTGCACTATATTAAACTCTGTGTACTTGCTGATTTGTAATATGTCTGTTGAAAATAGAAAAAGCTCACATATAGAAACCACAAATAAGAAAATAAAAGTGGCTGGGGTGCCTGGGTGGCTCAGTTGGTAAAGCATCCGACTTCAGCTCAGGTCATGATCTCTCGGTTTGTTAGTTCAAGCCCCACATTGGGCTCTGCTGCCAACTCAGAGCCTGGAGTCTGCTTCAGATCCTGTGTCTCCCTCTCTCTCTGCCCATCCCCTGATCACGCTCTGCCTCTCAATAATAGATAAACGTTTAAAAAAATTTTAAAAAAGAAAGAAAATAAAAGCGGGCACCTAAGTGGCTCACTCGGTTAAGCATCCAACTCTTTATTTTGGCTTGCGTCATGATCTTGTTCATGGGATAGAGCCCTGCATTGGACTCTGCGTTGACTGCATTGGCCCTGCTTGGGATTCTCTCTCCCCCCTCTCTTTCTGCCCCTTCCCTGATCACACACTCTATCTCTTTCTGTCTCTCAAAATATTTAAATAAACTTAAAAAAAGAAAAATATCACAATATTATTACTGAATGCTATAGTTTCTAAATATTTGAAGGTGATTACTTCTCAAAAGAAGACACCATTGAAAAAAACAGATTCTTGTTTGATGAGGGAGACTTTTTTTTTTGTCTTCTTCTTATGAGAAAATGATGAAATATGAAGAAAAATAAATCTGTACTTAAGCACAGAATTTTAAAGATTTCAGGAATGGACTCATCATGTCCCCCTCAAAAATTTTGCATTGTATCTGATTATTCTTAATATTGTAAATTGAATATTTCAGACCAAGTTTTTTTTTTTTCTTGAACATTTGTACCTTTCACTCACTGCCTTATAAAACATTAACTCTTAATTATCTTAAGACCTGAGAAGATTAAAGACTTCTCATTTATCTATGGCCATATGAATAATTTGAATAATAAATTAAAAAGAAATCAAATTGATAGCAGTTGGAATTTTTATTCCACAAAACTTGAGTAAGGAAAAAAAAGTTACTTGGGAAATGAAAGTCACCACATACTTTGAGAAACCTCCAAATCAGAATATATACAATTACAGAAAAAGCAGATTTTCTAGAAAACCTTTCTTTTCCAAAGTAATAATAAACATGCAGGGAATCTTGCACAGATCAGAAACTTGCAAAATTACATTTTAAAAGAAGTGTATGAGCTATGAATGTGATTTTTTTTAATGTTCATTTTTGAGAGAGAGAGAGAGACATACAGAGCATGAGCAGGAGAGGGGCAGAGAAAGAGGAAGACACAGAATGCAAAGCAGGCTCCAGGCTCTGAGCTGTCGGCGCAGAGCCTGAGAAGGGGCTTGAACTCACAAACCCTGAGATCATGACCTGAGCTGAAGTCGGATGCTTAACAGACTAAGCCACCCAGATGCCCCCGTGAATGTGATTTTTATTTCACACTGCTAACACTGGTGATTCAGAGCTTGTGCTTTATAATCCACATATGGCAGAGAGGTGATAAAGCCTCATGCACATATAAAATGGCAGGTTGAATCAGAGACATTACAAATAAAATAGGAACCTCTAAAAGATGAAGACATCAAACCTTGAAATTATAGTTGGTGACGATACTTGTTTGTGTTGATCTTAGAGATGAGTGGAGGCTATTAAAAAAAAAAGATCTGAGAATTCCTATCTATAAGGTTATCCTTCAGTGAGAAAAAATATCAGAATTCAAACTACCCTAATGTATATAATTCTACATATGCTAAGTCTGACATTTTATTTAAATAAGTATGTGTTGTTTGTGTCTATAGTGTCATTCATGTTGAAAGATTTTGAAATGCTTCTAGAGAAATGAACTTTATATGTAAGCAACAAGTTATTTCTACTAATAAAGTTAAACAATTTTGAGTTCACAATACAAGAAAAAAAGAGGGATAATCCAGCCAAATACAAAAATACAATCCAGAAGTATAAAATTGAGGAGTCCAATAGAAACTGGAGATATTGAAATAATCTGATTCAGAGTATAGCAATTCATGCTTAATGTAATTAAAGACATTATAGGGGCACCTGGGTAGCTCAGTCGTTTAAGCACCCAACTTCAGTTCAGGTCATGATATCATGGTTCTTGAGTTCCAGCCCTGCATCAGGCTCTGTGCTGACAGCTCAGAGCCTAGAGCCTTCTTCAGATTCTGTGTCTCCCTCTCTTTCTGCCCCTACCCCACCCGTGCTCTGTCTCTCGCAAAAATAAATAAACATTAAAAAAAAATCATAAATAAGTAAAACAAAGATGTATAGAATGGGGTCAAAATATTTTAAAAGGTCAGGAGTTTTTCAAAAATGATAAATGGAGTTTTTCAAACAACCAAATTAAAACAAAAAGATAACTGTCATAGAAATTTAATTAATGATTTAATTAAAATCAAACAGAAATCAAGAGAGAAGTGGTGAAGTGGAAGATTATCCTGAAAGGAAGTAGTCAGTATAAAGGATAGAAATATAAAAGAAAGGAATTTGTGAAGGAAAATTTATCAGTCACATTGCTGGAAAAGAAGCTGGCCCTAAGCAATTTTGGAAAATACTGTTTTGACTGGCAATTGTAATGTGAAAGCCAAAAAAGAATTGTTAGTGTGTTTTACATATGAATATGGATTAGCTATTCTTTTTTTTTTTTTTTTTTT